>NC_044032.1:342591822-342732312 GCF_901765095.1 Microcaecilia unicolor | reverse complement strand
ATAAAATAATGAGTGGAGTGGAACAGGTGGATGTGAAGCGTCTGTTCACGCTTTCCAAAAATACTAGGACTAGGGGGCATGCGATGAAACTACAGTATAGTAAATTTAAAACAAATCGGAGAAAATTTTTCTTCACCCAACGTGTAATTAAACTCTGGAATTCGTTGCCGGAGAAAGTGGTGAAGGCGGTTAGCTTAGCAGAGTTTAAAAAGGGGTTGGACGGATTCCTAAAGGACAAGTCCATAAACCGCTACTAAACGGACTTGGGAAAAATCCAAAATTCCAGGAATAACATGTATAGAATGTTTGTACGTTTGGGAAGTTTGTCCAGGTGCCCTTGGCCTGGATTGGCCGCTGTCGTGGACAGGATGCTGGGCTCGATGGACCCTTGGTCTTTTACCAGTATGGCATTACTTATGTACTTATGTACCCGTTGAGTTGCAGCAGCTCACTGAGGCGGCGAAGACAGCGCTCGAGCCTCAATTCACAAAGTTGTCCGACCAGCTGGCGGGAGTAGAGTCCCGCTTTGATGAAACGACCCGCAGGACTGGAGAGCTGGAGGTCCGGGTAGCTGAGCTGGAAGACGCAGTGGCTGCCAAGGATACGATAATACAAGACTTAAGGAAAGAACTGCTGAGGCAAACGCAACACCTAGATGAGATGGAGAACCGATCGAGACGCTCAAACTTACGATTGATTGGCATTCCCGAATCAGTCCCGGACCGGTCCCTGGCGACGCAGTTGGAGCGCTGGCTGAAAGCGGAGTTTGCGCTCTCGGACAGCTTTGGGCCTCTGTGCCTGGAGAAGGCACACCGGCTGGGACGGAAGGCCGCTGCTGGGAACAGACCCCGGGCAGTTATAATCAAGGTGCACAACTTCCTCCATAAGGAGGAAATCCTGAGGGGAGCCAGAGCGAAGTGGGATACCCTGGACTATGACGGTGCAACAGTGAAGATATTTCAGGATTATTCCGCCACTTTGCAGGAGCGCAGGAAGGCCTTTGCCCCTATTTGCCGCCAGCTAGCCCAGAAAAATCAAAGATTTATGCTCCTATACCCAGCCCAACTGAAAGTACTGCAAGAGGGAGGCTGGCAGACATACCGGACGCCAGAAGAGGCGCAACTACTGCTAAAAACTGAACCACCCCTGGGAGCAGACCAGAATAGCTGAGAGAGACATTCACCATGTGGAGCCGTAGAAACCGGCTGGTGAAAACGCCTGTACAGGTTTGGCGAGGCATAAGGCTACCTTCCCATAGGGGGGGTAGCTACATGAGCACGTAAGGTTTATTAAGAGCATTGAGTTGTTTGAAAGGTTGAATTGCCTGTGGGGGAGGGGTTGGTTGCGGTGGAATAAGTTTGTGGTAGCTGGTATGAATGGACACCATCATAAGGGTGGATAGTTTGAGGGCAGAAGCGGTCTAAGCAAAGGGAACAGATTGGAGGTTGCCCTGGAGCAGGAAGGTTCAGCTCCTACATAACGGGTGAGGGGGGAACCCGAAATCATGAGGCCTCTATGCTTCCATTCTATGGGAGTTATGTGGGATCAAACGAAGGGCAGGAGGGAAGGAGGGAAGGGGTGAAGAAAGGGGGATGGGGAAGGGTGGGAAGGGAGGAAGTAGAGGAGAGGGGAGGGAGGCAGTTAGTAGACAACAACATTCCGCACCCACATGCACACAAAGACCATTAAGGGGACGGGTGAGGCTGGGCGCCCGTGTCCTATACACCCAAAATGAAAGTCACAGAGTACTTACTCAGAGCATTAGACAACTATGGCCAGGGTGACTCGCATTGTTTCTTAGAACGTGGGAGGCATAGCAACGCCAGTGAAAAGATCAAAAATATTACAGGCTTTGCAGAGGCACAGAGCGGATGTGGCCTGCCTCAGGAGACTCGTCTCTCGGAGGAAGAACATAGTCAGCTGAAGCGGTCGTGGGTGGGGGAGGTATTTGCAGCCTCGGCTTAATCAGGAAAGGCATAGCGGCAAAGGCAGAATTAATTACGGCAGACCCCCAGGGAAGATATGTCTTGGTCCACTTGTGGCTACAGGGCAGGGAAATCCTGGTGGTCTCCCTATACGGCCCCAATACTTACACACCAACCTTTTTTCAGTCGATAATAAAGCAGTGTGCCCCATATCCCTCGCTGAAACTGCTGGTCTGCAGAGATTTTAATTTAATAGCAGACCCAGGGATAGACACTACAAATCCAAGGGGCGCACCACATGGAGGAAGCAGAAAAAGGGCCCTCAGGACATTCATGCGCACCCTGAACCTGGTGGATGCTTGGAGAGCCCTACACCCTGAAACAAAAGATTATACCCATTTGTCTAGGGCCCATGGCACCAGCTCTAGGATTGATTACATATTGCTGGATAGTCAGGCATTCTCCTGGGTACGTAGCACAGGAATAGGCCCTACAGAGATATCGGACCATGCGATGGTATGGCTGGATTTAGAAGCCCCAGGATACTACCAGCAAACAGGGGGATGGAGATATCCGGGATATTTGTATGGGAACAAGGAATTCACACATTATCTAAATACTAAATGGGAGGAGTACGAAAGATTTAATAAGCAGCATGCAGTAGACCCAAACTTTATTGGATGGCCTCCAAGGCAGTTATGAGAGGAGATATAATAGCCTTTGTTCAAGCACGCAAGAAAAAGCAGGCCAGGGCGATCTTGCAGTTAGAGGCTCAACTCCAGCAGAGCAAAAGAAAGTACATAAAGGCCCTGACTGTGGCAAATAAAGAACAGTACTTAGTTGCCCAGGTGACGCTTAATACTCTCATCCATAACCAAACCACGAGATCTCTATTATATTATAAGTGTAGATTGCAGCGGTTTGGCAATAAAGCTGGAACTATGCTAGCAAGATTGATCAAAACAGGGGGCCCGGGACGGGTGATCACATCAATACGGGATCCTAGAGGGATGACAAAGCATAAAAGTGAGGACATTGGGCAGATCTTTCATGATTATTTTACTACGCTTTATGGAGGACTACGGAGAAGGAACACAGAACCATTAGTAGGCTATTTAGAGCGGGTAGGCCTCCCCAAGCTCCAGGCACAGCACATAGACATGCTAAATAGGCCCATTACTGGAAAGGAAATGCAGGACACCATTAAAGCACTGGCTTTGAGTTCAGCCCCAGGGCCAGATAGCTTTATGGGAGAATATTACAAAACTCTTCCAAAACCAGGGCTGGAGGCGTTGGGGAAATACCTGGAGCAAGCGATTGAAGATAGTGAATTTCCACAATATGTGAATGAAGCCCTGATCACTTTGATACCCAAGCCCGGGAAAGATGGGGCACTCCCAGGGTCCTATAGGCCCATTTCCTTAATCAATGTCGATGTAAAAATCTTAGCTAGAATACTTGCTACTCGTCTGGGGCAATTGCTCCCGGGCCTTATAGGCGAAGAACAAGTGGGATTTGTAAGGAACAGGCAAGCAGGGAGCAACGTCAGACGTCTTCTACTGGCGATGGCAAAGTGTCAGCGTGAACAGGAGTCAGCACTGATTCTTAGCTTGGACGCCGAGCAGGCGTTTGACAAGGTGGACTGGGGATACTTGTTTGGGCTATTATCTTATATGGGAGTACAGGGGTGGTTTGGAGACGCGTTACGGGCACTGTATAATAAACCCCGAGCAGCAGTACTGTTGAACGGAGTGAAGGGGGAGTCATTTGAGCTTGGGCAGGGAACTAGGCAGGGGTGTCCCCTCTCGCCCCTCCTCTTTATATTGGCAATGGAACCTTTACTTCGTGAGTTGCAGATGGATGGGGAAGTGAGGGGGGTACCCAGGGCCGTGCCGATGTGGTAAGCGAGGTAAGCGCCGCAGGGGGGCGCCCACCTCTGGAGGGCGCCGCTGCGGTGCTTACCCTCACCCCGCGCCGCAAAGGCCTTTAAATATTTCACCTGGGTCGCAGCAGCGTCAGTGAAAGCGCTGCCGACCAGCAAGGGCGGGGCGGTGGGGGCGGTCCGCCCCGAGTGTCATAAAAAAGGGGGGTGCCGCCGCTCCCGCTGCTCTTCTTCCTGGCAGCCCCTCCCCCGCACCAGCCCTTTAAAAATAAATTGCCGACGCGAATAGCGAGCGCAGCACCTCGTGTGCAAGTAAAAGAAGCGGATCCGATCATCTCATTGGGCCTTCCCTCACTGTCCCGCCCTCCTCTGACGCAACTTCCTATTTCCTCTAGGGCGGGACAGTGAAGGAAGGCCCAATGAGATGATCGGATCCTCTTCTTTTACTTGCACACGAGGTGCTGCGCTCCCTATCGCGTCGGCAATTTATTTTTAAAGACCGGGTGGCAGGGAGAAGACGAGGCAGGGTGAGGGTGGGGGACAGATAGGGTGAAGGTGGGGGGGACTCGGACAGCAGAAGGGACTGGGTGGGAGACAGATGGGGTGAGGGGGACTCGGATGGGCAGAAGGGACTGGGTGGGAGACAGATGGGGTGAGGGTGGGGGGCACTTGGATAGCAGAAGGGACTGGGTGGGAGCCAGATGGGGTGAGGGGGACTCGGATGGGCAGAAGGGACTGGGTGGGAGCCAGATGGGGTGAGGGGGACTCGGATGGGCAGAAGGGACTGGGTGGGAGACAGATGGGGTGAGGGTGGGGGCACTTGGATAGCAGAAGGGACTGGGTGGGAGACAGATGGGGTGAGGGTGGGGGGCACTTGGATAGCAGAAGGGACTGGGTGGGAGAAA
This sequence comes from Microcaecilia unicolor, assembly GCF_901765095.1. Lineage (NCBI taxonomy): Eukaryota > Metazoa > Chordata > Amphibia > Gymnophiona > Siphonopidae > Microcaecilia > Microcaecilia unicolor. The sequence goes on along the minus strand of NC_044032.1, from coordinate 342,727,600 downwards.
GATGGGGTGAGGGGGACTCGGATGGGCAGAAGGGACTGGGTGGGAGACAGATGGGGTGAGGGTGGGGGGCACTTGGATAGCAGAAGGGACTGGGTGGGAGCCAGATGGGGTGAGGGGGACTCGGATGGGCAGAAGGGACTGGGTGGGAGCCAGATGGGGTGAGGGGGACTCGGATGGGCAGAAGGGACTGGGTGGGAGACAGATGATAGGGTGAGGGTGGGGGGCACTTGGATAGCAGAAGGGACTGGGTGGGACACAGATGGGGTGAGGGGGACTCGGATGGGCAGAAGGGACTGGGTGGGAGACAGATGGGGTGAGAGTGAGGGGCACTTGGATAGCAGAAGGGACTGGGTGGGAGCCAGATGGGGTGAGGGGGACTCGGATGGGCAGAAGGGACTGGGTGGGAGACAGATGGGGTGAGGGTGGGGGGCACTTGGATAGCAGAAGGGACTAGGTGGGAGACAGATGGGGTGAGGGTGGGGGGCACTTGGATAGCAGAAGGGACTGGGTGGGAGCCAGATGGGGTGAGGGGGACTCGGATGGGCAGAAGGGACTGGGTGGGAGACAGATGGGGTGAGGGTGGGGGGCATTTGGATAGCAGAAGGGACTGGGTGGGAGACAGATGAGGTGAGGGGGACTCGGATGGGCAGAAGGGACTGGGTGGGAGACAGGGTGAGGGTGGGGGGCACTTGGATAGCAGAAGGGACTGGGTGGGAGCCAGATGGGGTGAGGGGGACTCGGATGGGCAGAAGGGACTGGGTGGGAGACAGATGGGGTGAGGGTGGGGGTGGGGGTGAGGGTGGGGGGCACATGGATAGCAGAAGGGACTGGGTGGGAGACAGATGGGGTGAGGGGGACTCAGATGGGCAGAAGGGACTGGGTGGGAGACAGATGGGGTGAGGGTGGGGGCACTTGGATAGCAGAAGGGACTGGGTGGGAGACAGATGGGGTGAGGGGGACTTGGATGGGCAGAAGGGACTGGGTGGGAGACAGATGGGAGAAGGGGCATGGATCTGGAACTGGGGTCTGAAAAGTGAGCAGGAGGGAGAATGGGGTCATGCCTGGGGCAGAGGTGGATGGGAGAATCAATGGATCTGGAACTAGGGGCAGCCGCAGGTGGGAACTGGGAGCCGAAAAGAGGGGGCATTGAGAGAGGGGGGATAGATCCTGGATGGAATGGGGAGTGAGAGGGAGGGCAGACCCTGAATGGATGGGAGGGGGAAAGAGAGAGGGCAAATGGTGAATCGAAGGAGCAGAGAGAAAGGGCAGACAGTGGATAGAAGGGAGTGAAAGAGCAGACAGTGGATGGAAGGGGCAGAGATAGAGGGCAAATGCTGGAGGGAAAGGAGAGAGAGAGGGCAGATGGTGGATGGAAGGGGGAGAGAGAGATGGCAGACTGGGGCAGATGGTGGATGGAAGGGGCAGAAATAGAGGGCAGATGTGGATGGAAGGCACATTAGAGAGGGCAGACACTGGATGGCAGAGAGAGAGCGAAGACAGATGCTGGATGGAAGGAAGACGGTGAAAAGAAGATGAGGAAAGCAGAAACCAAAGACAACAAACTGTAAATATATATTTTTATTATTTTGCTTTAGGATATAGTATTTTAGCTGTGTTAATAAATGTTTATAAATAGAACATGTAAATAAGGTAATCTTTTTATTGGACTAATTTTAATACATTTTGACTTAACTTTCAGAGAACAAAACCCCCTTCCTCAGATCAGGATAGGATACTGTAACAGCACTATACTGTATTGACCTGAGGAAGGAGATTTTGGCCTCTGGAAGTTAAATGTATTAGTCCAATAAAATGGTATTATTTTATTTTCTGTATTTGTTTTATTTCTATTTGTTAATTTGTAAAGTGGTGATTGGTATTTGTTAGTTTTTTCAAATTTACATCTGCTGTCTTTATATTTTGCACAGTACTAGGAGACATTTTCTGTTTCTGTGGCGTTGCATTGTATGCAGAGTCTGGCATTGGGGGTTCAGTTTAATTTTTGTCTAACTAGAAAGTTTATGATTACTTATTCTATAGTGGATTAGGGTGTATCTGTGTTTGTGAAAAAGACATGGCTTTCAGTTGGCATTGACTGTGCAGGATCGACGATCTGTACTATTCTGTCTGGTTTCGTTTTACAATAGGTGAATTGATGTTGTAGTGCTCACTGTAGTGCTTAAGATGCTTTCCTTTTCCTTGTGTGACTCATAGAAACGACTGCTTATGGTATGGTAAAATTGCTCTATAGGTCGTGTTTTGTATTCTCGGTATGCCTAGTACTGGATTTGGGGGGGGGGGGGGGGTTAAAAAAAATGACCGGCCCCGGGTGTCAACTACCCTAGCTACGCCACTGCTGCCGACGTCTCCCTTCCCTTGCACTCATTGGTTCCCTCAGTGTCCCGCCTTCTTCTGACGTCAGAAGAAGGCGGACACTGAGGGAACCAAGAGCGCAAAGGGAAGGGAGATGTCGGCAGCGCTCCGCTTTCACTGACGCTGCTGCGACCAGAAGTAAAAGATTTAAAGGCCCCAGGGCGCGGAGGGAAGGGCAGAGAGGCATGGATGGGAGGGCAGAGAGGCATCGATGGGAGGGCAGGGCCCAGGGAGAGGACAAATTGCTGGAAGGGGAGGGGAGAGAGGATTGCTGGCTATGGATGGAGGAGGGAAGGGCAGAGAGGGACAAGGATGGACATGGATGGGAGGGCAGGACCCAGGGAGAGAGGAGAAATTGCTGGAAATGGATATAGAGCAAGAAATGAAGAAGAAAGGAGAAAAGTAAAGAAATAAATGGAAAGGAAGCCCTGGAAATGGAGTTAAGAGGACAGATAGCAGCAGAATCAGATACTGGACCAGCATGATTGAAAAAAGAAAGTCACCAGACAACAAAGGTAGAAAAAAAATCATTTTATTTTCATTTTAGCATTTGGAATATGTCCACTTTGAGAATTTACATCTGCTATCTTATTTTGCAATGTATACCAATTTGTTTCTAAGAATATTGCTGACAATTCCTTTCAGTGTGGCAAGTGGTGAGCGATCATTTTCATGGGGGGGGGGGGGCGTGATCATTTTCACGGGGGGGGGGGGGGGGGGGGGGGGGCGCCAATTGATAGTCTGCAGGGGGGTGCCAGAGACCCTAGGCACGGCCCTGGGGGTACCGTTGGAGGGCGGCATAGTCAAAGCCCTGGCATTTGCCGATGACCTCCTTGTGATCACCCAGCAACCGGAACACTCAGCAAGCAGGATTTTACGGGTGATAGAGGATTTCGGGACCCTCTCAAGATACACATTGAACATTCAGAAGTCTAGGGCTTTGGAGGTGTTGCAGGGAGATACTATCAGGCAAAGGGTGGCACTGCCTATGGAGTGGGAGAAGGAGGCCATAAAGTACCTAGGAGTCACAATTCTCCGAGAGCTCCCACAAATGCATGAGTGGAATGTGAGAAAGCTGTTGAATGACACGAAGTTGAGCTTGCAAATGTGGCAAGGGTTCCCAATTTCACTTCTGGGTAAGATAGCTCTCTACAACATGGTGATAGTGCCTAGGTGGTTGTATGTGTTCCAGACCTTGCCCTTATACCTGTCTAAGCTGGATGAAAAGAGACTTAACAAAATTCTACAAGTCTATCTGTGGGCGAGGAAAAAACCAAGAACAGCACTGTCAGCTCTATACCTACCGGTGGAGTTCGGAGGCTTGAGATTGTTGAACTTACGCTATTTAACAATTACTAGTGGACTGAGACACGTGAATGATTGGCTTAGAGGTACACAATACTTTACCCCAACCTCCCTGGAATTATCGGAGGTGAAGCGGAGACATATTAGCTACCTGCTGCATAGGAAAAGCAAGGGCAAGCCTTGTTTGCTGGTAGAGGCGCAACTGTTGCCGGCGGCACAAGCGGTGTGGCGTTGGCTCTGCTGGCACCATGGGTTCCTGGCTCGCACGACCCCTTATCTCCCAATCTGGGGCAATTTGGAATTCACGCCGGGACAGAGCCATGAGGCCTTTAAGCGCTGGAGGACTAATGGACTGGAGTACCTCCTGCAGGCGATAGATGAACATGGAAGAGTCAAGCCCTGGAAAGATCTTAGGGACCGGTTTTCCATGAACTCGTCAGATTGGTTCCACTACTATCAATTAAAACATTATATTGCCAGCCTTCCACAAGAAGCACTGACAGAGGATGTGCAGGAAGAGCTGGGGTCAGCTCTCTCGCTGGTCGCACAGCAGAAAGTCCCACTAACGTACTACCACAGACCTCTAAAGGACATGGCAAAAGAGCCAGATTTTGAGACATTGTCAAACAGGTGGAGTATGGAGCTTGAAGCCGAAATTACGGCAACCATGGTACGGGAACACCTATTAAGGTATCGCAAGAATACGGATCAAGCGCACTACTGGGAGCTCCAATTTAAATTCACAATGACAGCATATATTCCCCCGAGAAGGGCGTTCCACATGGGCCTGTCGCCAGATGGGGCATGCCCCAAATGTAGAGCGGAGGGTGCAACTTTGGGCCATATGTTTTGGAGCTGCCCGCGAGTGAAGGTCTTCTGGAAAATGCTGGTGCAACAGTCTGCTGTCGCCTGGGCGATACGTTGGCAAGTTGAGCCTAAACATCTGTTTGGATACCCCCGGCTGGTGGGACATTTGCCAAGGGGATGCCGGGCATTTGTTTCCAGAGCCATAATGTTGGCAAAGAGGACAATACTACTGGCATGGCTGTCTACGCAGGGTCCTACACTTCATCAGTGGAGAGGACAGATGATCCACCTGTTGCGCACAGAGAGAACAAGATTGGGAACTGGAAGGCTGCAGATCATAAAAACTTTCTGGCATTGCTGGACTCCTTTCTGGCTGACTTTGACACCCCAAGCCAGAGGACAGATAATGAACATGTGATAGGGGAGTGGAAACTAAATAGACACAGCATGTGGGATGCGGACAATAACTGTGATAGGAGAAAGGGGAGGGAGGGGGGAATGGGCAGGGAGGGAGGGAGGAGAAAATTGGAAAAAGTTGTTGGAGAGCAAGCAGTAATGCAGACCAGGATGTACAGCAAAGAACATTGGGAGCTATTAGCTAGGCAATGTAATACAATGACACAGATGCTACAATGTTATGGGTTAACTAGGTATGTCTTGGTGCGGCATCTACCTTCGCAGTTTCCTTCACACACCTTCGTGCATCTCGGAGTGGCTTGGAATGTTGGTGCCTTCTCCTCCTCCATCTCCCCGCCATGATTCGATGCGGGGTTAGAACTCGGTTCGGCATCATCTGGGTGTGCGGCATAGACGCTCTGGTCGTTGCCATGTTCTGTACCCTTGATAGGTACTCTGCCATTTTTGGCAGGATGATCTGAATTCAATTCTTCTATACGTGTGGCTGTTTCCTTTCTCAGCCCGTGCAGCATTGTGTGCTTCTCTTGCTTAGGAGTAAGCTTCATACTTGCTATGGCATCCTCGGAATCGGATTTCTCCGTCCTGTGCCGCTCAGGGCGGTCATTGGACTGGTTAAGCTCTGCGCTCCCCAGATCTTTGCTGGTCAGACACTCTACTGGCTCATCTCTTGCTGTTGCTTTAAGTCGAGCAGCTGACGTCACTGCCAGTTGGTTGGCTTGCACCTTTCTGACACTTGATGCGGAGTGTGGCTGTCCAGCTCCCTCTGGTTTAGACCAAAGGAGTTCAGCCGATATTCTGCTTGAGAGCGACTGCTCCGGTCTCTCTTGCTTCTGCCCTGTGCGAGGGCTTAGACTTTGCGATGAGTGTTCTAGCTCATTTCCCTTTCGCTTCAGCCCTATGTGAGGGCTCAGACTCTGTGGTGAGCGTTCTTGCTCATTTCCCTTTTGCTTCTGCCCTGTACGAGGGCTCAGACTCTGCGGTGAGCGTTCTTGCTCATGTCTCTTCTGCCCCCAGTCTGCGTGAAGGCTCGGACTCTGCGGTGAGCGTTCCTGCTCGTGTCCCCTTTGCTTCTGCCCTGTGTGAGGGCTCAGACTCTGCGGTGAGCGTTCTTGCTCGTTTCCCTTTTTCTTCCGCCCTGTACGAGGGCTCAGACTCTGCGGTGAGCGTTCTTGCTCGTGTCCCCTTTGCTTCTGCCCTGTGCGAGGGCTCAGATTCTGTGATGAGCGTTCTAGCTCATTTCCCTTTTTCTTCCACCCTGTACGAGGGCTCAGACTCTGCGGTGAGCGTTCTTGCTCATGTCTCTTCTACCCCCAGTCTGTGTGAAGGCTCGGACTGCGGTGAGCGTTCCTGCTCATTCCCCCTTTGCTTCTGCCCTGTGCGAGGGCTCAGACTTTGCGGTGAGCATTCTTGCTCGTGTCTCTCCTGCCTCCAGTCTGTGTGAAGGCTCAGACTCTGTTGCTGAGATGGAGCGTCTCTGTTAGCGCATCTTTCTGGAGCGAGTGCTAGTGGTAGTGCATCCATGTGCATGCTTGCGTGTGAGTCACTGTCGTACGAGCTTGCCTCTGTAGTGTGCTCTGCTTTAGGCTCATTTATCTTGGGTGCGTTAAACTCTGACGAAAGTAGATCAGGTTCCTCGGTATATGAGGGTTCTTCTGACTCAAATTGCTTTAATGCGCTAGTAGGTGATGGGGTGTGTGCCATCGCATGAGCTTTGGTTCTTAGCGCAGGATCTTCAGAGACAAGGCGGTTAAGTCGTTTCTTTCTGTCATTCTGATCTGCAGCAGCTTCGAGAGCCTTGGCCTTTGCCTCTAGTGAAGCTAGTTTTTTCTCATGCTGGAGCACTTCTGTGATAATGTCTCGCCCAGCTTTTTCACGCACAGTCTCAGCCTCTATCTCCGCCCTTATGCGCGCTTCTCCAACCTCCATCTTGGCCTTTCTGCGGGCTTCCTCAGCATCCAGTGCAACCAGTTTTAGCCTCAGGGCGGCTTCTTGTGCAATGTAAGGAAGCTGAGCCTTGGCCACCTGTGCCATAACCCGCGCCTGAAGGGCCGCCGACCTGGCTGTCGATTGGCTGGAACGGCTTAGTTTCTCGCTGTACTTTTCTTGCTTTGCTTGATAAAGTTCCGGGAGTTTCTGGGTTACCTGGCAAGTTCTTCTGCTCTTGAACAATGCGATGCCCTCTGGCCATTTCTGCGCGCCTGGTGCAGGGGACACTTCATCTGGTCTTGTCTGTAAGGCGTTAAGTTCTGCCATCCTGCCCTGGTTTGCTTATCTGTCTTTATTAAGTGAAAAGTCAACTCTTGTGTGCAGGGGGGCTGGGGATGTAAGGATTACCCAGCACGAAGCAGTTTGTCTTTCAAGCTGTTGGATTCAACTGGATCAAGTTTCACTGTTATGTTACTGGGCAAAGGAGGAGGGAGGGGGACTGGAGAGAGTAGCTCTGAGTCAGGGCTGTGGCTTCAAGCAGTAACCTAGCAACAGATTGCCTCCCGCCCTTCTTGCCCAAAGACCTTCAGGGCTCAGATTTCTGAGGCTGGAGGGAGAGGGGAGGGGGACCTTCTGTCCTCAGTAATCACAGAGGTGTGATATTCAGACAAAGAGCTAGCTGCACATTCTTTGGCTCACTCTGATGTCTTGCTTGAAGGTTAAACGTTCACAGGTTTGTCAACACAAAACATTTTTTTTTTCTCTGACCCTTTAGCTGCTGGCTTCATTTACTGATGACCCAAAAAATGGGGGGGGGGGGGGGGGGGGCTGCTCTCGAGCAGGAGAGGACGATAGGACAGTGCTTTTGACTAAAGGCTCATTAAGCTTTCGTGCATCTGCCTCTTAATGGCTCTCTGGAATGTAACCCATTGCTAGCACAGTCTTCTCAAAGCTTTGGTTTTGAAAACTCTGCAAATCCACTGCTTTTTCCCAGCTAAGTTCTTCTGACAGATGCTTTTAAACTTTAAACAGTCCAATGTTGCTTTCTTTAGCTGCAAGTTCACTTAAATGCATTTCAATTAACATAGGCAGTGCTTACTGGTGGGCCAGATGAGAAGGGGTCCCTTCTGTGCAGGAGAGGGTATTTAAATTAATCACTATCAAGAATGCAGGCAGACACTGGATTCAGTTTAAACCTCCACGATTTTCTGCTTCTTTCACAAGCTCCACTTATCTAGTAGATGCATTTTAACTTTAACAGATCATCCAACATTGCTTTCCTTATGGCTTCACTAGAATGCAGATCAATTAACATCCAGACAATGCGCAGTTACTGATTTTCCTTTTCTTTTAAACACACCTGACCCTTCTGTTCTCTTAAAGGCACAGTTGTCCTGCTCCAAACTTTCCTCACAGCTATTCAGTTATAATACTGGATTTTTTACTGTCATGACTCTCGGGGCTTGATAATAAGAAGCCCCAATATCATGGAGCATAACCCTGGCGCAGCAATCACCTGAAGTCTCTATTATTTTATAAAGTCTCTTTTATTGAATAAATCACAGATAATTTACTCACAGATAGATGTTCAGGATACAGAGACTTCTTAATCTGGAGGCTGTGGGAGGTGGAGATCTGAAGAGAGGTAGTTGTATTGCAGGGGGAGGGGAAAGTAGTTGAACAGGTAGAAATAGTCCAAAGCTGGGTGACTGCAATGTGCAATATCTCATTTGGAAGAAGATATTTACAGGGTAAAAAATCCAGGTTCGTTACAGGGAGTTTGAGCCGGACAGAGCTGTCTGGAGCGAGATGGTGTTATTAACTCCATGTCCCTGGCTGTAATGGAGGAAGAAGCCCCTCGTGGCTGAAAGGACAAGGAAGTGGTGGGGCTTCACACAGGGAGGAGCAGATAGAGACCAATGGGGACAGAGCCTGCTATCGGATAGCAAGGGGTAGTCCTAGAGATAGGAGGGAAAGGTCATACCTGGCTGACTTCTGTGGACAGAATAGTAAGACTGAGCAGGAAGACAAAAGAGCCAAGCTTGGCAGAGAGAGAGGGAGAGAGAGAAGGTCTGAGCAGCCTCACAACCAGTGATAGCAGTTCTTACACAGCCAAACAAGTATGGTTGCACTGCCTGTGAACTACATTACCCACAGTGCATTGCTCATGTATTTTTCCAGTGGGGAAACTGCAGCAATGATAGTCCTTGGGTCTGAGAATAACAGTAAAGGCATTACACACATTTTAGGATCACGTTATAAACTAGTGCGAGGCTGTCGGAGGACAGAACACTCCCCGCCTGGTATCGGTAGATACCACTATCCTTATTATCACACTTTATCAAATTAATCGCATGCAAGGTCCATTATTGACATTCAGGCTGTCCATCGGCTGTCACGATCCCAGACTTCAAACAAACAGTCGCGAACTCTGTTACAATGTAAGTTCTTGACCTATTGTCGTCGAACGGCAGCAGGAGGCAAATCTCCCGAGCAGGACTGGACTAACAAGCTTGGTTTGGCTGGAACCAGTTGCTAGGACGGGCTTCGCTTAGCAGGAACAGGATTCAAGATGCTGGAACCAGGTTCAGGGTGCTCGAACAAGCTGGACGGGAACAGGATTCAGGATGCTGGAACAAACTTGACAGGAACGGGAGCTGAAAGCAAACAAAGCAGAGACGAGCAGGCAGGGGACTGGAGCTGAAGACAACCAGGATAGACACAAGCAGGATACAAAGCTAGCCCTCACAGACAAACAACAGGACTAAGGCTGAAGCTAAGGCAGAGAGGGACTAGAACAAACAAGGCAGGCTAGGCAGGACACAAACCGACCTAGAGACAGACCACAGACTAAGGCTGGAGCTAAGGTAGAGGAAAACTAGAACAAGCAAGGCCGACTAGGCAGGACACAAATCTGACCTACACAGACAAACAACAGAACTATGGCTGAAGGTTGAACCCAGCACACAAACAGACTGAGAAGAGCAGAGGCAGAAGTACCCATAGACACACAGACTATGAACGAGGTAGAAGTGCTAGGCTTCCTTATAAACAGGACAGAGGCAGGAAATACACAGAACCCAAAGTGAGGCTTGACACACACAGGAGAGAAACACGCAGACAGTAGCCAGCACAGCAGCTGACCCTCAGGACAAGGTGTGGACCAGAGGGGGATCACGACCACAGTTGTGGTACTGGCTGAAGGGTCATCTTCTTCATCACACAGGAGCTGAAACGAGAGACAGACAACAACAACACTAGACAACACAAAAGAGAGAGAGAGTCTTTGAGTCCTTGGTCTTCATGGGAGGATGGCGACTCTCTGTGCTTGTGCTTCTTCGGGTGGTCCAGGAAGCGAAATCTTGGCGGTGGGTCATACGGGCCATTCACTGTAGACAGGATGCTTCGTTGGGTGCGCTGGCGCAGCTGGGTGGAGACCCAAAGGGTGAATTCCCAGTTTAGGCCAAGGCGGCGTTGAAACGAGGGTGTGTCCACACCCAAGTCTAGATCTTTCAGGTCTCTGGCATGGTCTACAGAAGGGAATGACTCATCTTTACTGAACTCTTTGTTCATCATGCTCAGGAACTCTTTATCTTTTATGGAGAAGGCTGGTTCGTCTCCATCTTTGGTGTTCTGGAACACTGAGCTTCCCAGGTGTTCTCCTAGATCTGCTGGAGAGACTATTTTGTAGAGCGTTGGGACAATGCTCTGTTCCTTCTGGGCGGGAGCTTCTTTGGTGGTTAAGTGGTTGGTACATGGCTCGAACAAGGAAGAGCACCCGCTGTCTAGGACATTGGTGTGAAGTACCTTGACATTTGACTTTCTTGTTCGCTTGAGGCAGGCATCGCCTGCCGTTGTCCCACCCAAGTTGAGTGGGTGTGCATAGGGAGCACTGCATGGGCTCTTGCCTGATTCATGGATACCCAGGGGTTCTGGTGCATCTCTGTCTGGCAAAGGCGAGATCTCAGCGTCTGGCTTCAAGTATGCAAGCTGGTCGGTGGTGGGCCTCAGGTAAGGGTGATTCCGGGCAGCCTGTAGCGTGGGACTCTCACCCTTGTCATTTGGTATCTGGTCACGTTCAAACTTTGTGAGTGACTGTGGCATGGTGTCTCCATTCATAGCCTCTATCGTGTAACCGCTTGCTGCTTGCCTTGCCATCTGTACGGCCTTTGCACAAGTTTTGATGCTGTCTTGGGTGTAGTTTTGGTGGATGTCGAACAGGTCATGGCGCTCTGATCTTGCAAGAGGCCTGTTGCTCTGCTCATTTATGACAACGTACGTTTTGGCTGCTTCGTCACGTCGTCCTTTAAGGTGCACTTCGGTCAAGCATGTCTTGGTGCGGCATCTACCTTCGCAGTTTCCTTCACACACCTTCGTGCATCTCGGAGTGGCTTGGAATGTTGGTGCCTTCTCCTCCTCCGTCTCCCCGCCATGATTCGATGCGGGGTTAGAACTCGGTTCGGCATCATCTGGGTGTGCGGCATAGACGCTCTGGTCGTTGCCATGTTCTGTACCCTTGATAGGTACTCTGCCATTTTTGGCAGGATGATCTGAATTCAATTCTTCTATACGTGTGGCTGTTTCCTTTCTCAGCCCGTGCAGCATTGTGTGCTTCTCTTGCTTAGGAGTAAGCTTCATACTTGCTATGGCATCCTCGGAATCGGATTTCTCCGTCCTGTGCCGCTCAGGGCGGTCATTGGACTGGGTAAGCTCTGCGCTCCCCAGATCTTTGCTGGTCAGACACTCTGCTGGCTCATCTCTTGCTGTTGCTTTAAGTCAAGCAGCTGACGTCACTGCCAGTTGGTTGGCTTGCACCTTTCTGACACTTGATGCGGAGTGTGGCTGTCCAGCTCCCTCTGGTTTAGACCAAAGGAGTTCAGCCGATATTCTGCTTGAGAGCGACTGCTCCGGTCTCTCTTGCTTCTGCCCTGTGCGAGGGCTTAGACTTTGCGATGAGCGTTCTAGCTCATTTCCCTTTCGCTTCAGCCCTATGTGAGGGCTCAGACTCTGTGGTGAGCGTTCTTGCTCATTTCCCTTTTGCTTCTGCCCTGTACGAGGGCTCAGACTCTGCGGTGAGCGTTCTTGCTCATGTCTCTTCTGCCCCCAGTCTGCGTGAAGGCTCGGACTCTGCGGTGAGCGTTCCTGCTCGTGTCCCCTTTGCTTCTGCCCTGTGTGAGGGCTCAGACTCTGCGGTGAGCGTTCTTGCTCGTTTCCCTTTTTCTTCCGCCCTGTACGAGGGCTCAGACTCTGCGGTGAGCGTTCTTGCTCGTGTCCCCTTTGCTTCTGCCCTGTGCGAGGGCTCAGATTCTGTGATGAGCGTTCTAGCTCGTTTCCCTTTTTCTTCCACCCTGTACGAGGGCTCAGACTCTGCGGTGAGCGTTCTTGCTCATGTCTCTTCTACCCCCAGTCTGTGTGAAGGCTCGGACTGCGGTGAGCGTTCCTGCTCATTCCCCCTTTGCTTCTGCCCTGTGCGAGGGCTCAGACTTTGCGGTGAGCATTCTTGCTCGTGTCTCTCCTGCCTCCAGTCTGTGTGAAGGCTCAGACTCTGTTGCTGAGATGGAGCGTCTCTGTTAGCGCATCTTTCTGGAGCGAGTGCTAGTGGTAGTGCATCCATGTGCATGCTTGCGTGTGAGTCACTGTCGTACGAGCTTGCCTCTGTAGTGTGCTCTGCTTTAGGCTCATTCATCTTGGGTGCGTTAAACTCTGACGAAAGTAGATCAGGTTCCTCGGTATATGAGGGTTCTTCTGACTCAAATTGCTTTAATGCGCTAGTAGGTGATGGGGTGTGTGCCATCGCATGAGCTTTGGTTCTTAGCGCAGGATCTTCAGAGACAATGCGGTTATGTCGTTTCTTTCTGTCATTCTGATCTGCAGCAGCTTCGAGAGCCTTGGCCTTTGCCTCTAGTGAAGCTAGTTTTTTCTCATGCTGGAGCACTTCTGTGATAATGTCTCGCCCAGCTTTTTCACGCACAGTCTCAGCCTCTATCTCCGCCCTTATGCGCGCTTCTCCAACCTCCATCTTGGCCTTTCTGCGGGCTTCCTCAGCATCCAGTGCAACCAGTTTTAGCCTCAGGGAGGCTTCTTGTGCAATGTAAGGAAGCTGAGCCTTGGCCACCTGTGCCATAACCCGCGCCTGAAGGGCCGCCGACCTGGCTGTCGATTGGCTGGAACGGCTTAGTTTCTCGCTGTACTTTTCTTGCTTTGCTTGATAAAGTTCCGGGAGTTTCTGGGTTACCTGGCAAGTTCTTCTGCTCTTGAACAATGCGATGCCCTCTGGCCATTTCTGCGCGCCTGGTGCAGGGGACACTTCATCTGGTCTTGTCTGTAAGGCGTTAAGTTCTGCCATCCTGCCCTGGTTTGCTTATCTGTCTTTATTAAGTGAAAAGTCAACTCGTGTGCAGGGGGGCTGGGGATGTAAGGATTACCCAGCACGAAGCAGTTTGTCTTTCAAGCTGTTGGATTCAACTGGATCAAGTTTCACTGTTATGTTACTGGGCAAAGGAGGAGGGAGGGGGACTGGAGAGAGTAGCTCTGAGTCAGGGCTGTGGCTTCAAGCAGTAACCTAGCAACAGATTGCCTCCCGCCCTTCTTGCCCAAAGACCTTCAGGGCTCAGATTTCTGAGGCTGGAGGGAGAGGGGAGGGGGACCTTCTGTCCTCAGTAATCACAGAGGTGTGATATTCAGACAAAGAGCTAGCTGCACATTCTTTGGCTCACTCTGATGTCTTGCTTGAAGGTTAAACGTTCACAGGTTTGTCAACACAAAACATTTTTTTTTCTCTGACCCTTTAGCTGCTGGCTTCATTTACTGATGACCCAAAAAATGGGGGGGGGGGGGGGGGGGGGGGGGCTGCTCTCGAGCAGGAGAGGACAGTGCTTTTGACTAAAGGCTCATTAAGCTTTCGTGCATCTGCCTCTTAATGGCTCTCTGGAATGTAACCCATTGCTAGCACAGTCTTCTCAAAGCTTTGGTTTTGAAAACTCTGCAAATCCACTGCTTTTTCCCAGCTAAGTTCTTCTGACAGATGCTTTTAAACTTTAAACAGTCCAATGTTGCTTTCTTTAGCTGCAAGTTCACTTAAATGCATTTCAATTAACATAGGCAGTGCTTACTGGTGGGCCAGATGAGAAGGGGTCCCTTCTGTGCAGGAGAGGGTATTTAAATTAATCACTATCAAGAATGCAGGCAGACACTGGATTCAGTTTAAACCTCCACGATTTTCTGCTTCTTTCACAAGCTCCACTTATCTAGTAGATGCATTTTAACTTTAACAGATCATCCAACATTGCTTTCCTTATGGCTTCACTAGAATGCAGATCAATTAACATCCAGACAATGCGCAGTTACTGATTTTCCTTTTCTTTTAAACACACCTGACCCTTCTGTTCTCTTAAAGGCACAGTTGTCCTGCTCCAAACTTTCCTCACAGCTATTCAGTTATAATACTGGATTTTTTACTGTCATGACTCTCGGGGCTTGATAATAAGAAGCCCCAATATCATGGAGCATAACCCTGGCGCAGCAATCACCTGAAGTCTCTATTATTTTATAAAGTCTCTTTTATTGAATAAATCACAGATAATTTACTCACAGATAGATGTTCAGGATACAGAGACTTCTTAATCTGGAGGCTGTGGGAGGTGGAGATCTGAAGAGAGGTAGTTGTATTGCAGGGGGAGGGGAAAGTAGTTGAACAGGTAGAAATAGTCCAAAGCTGGGTGACTGCAATGTGCAATATCTCATTTGGAAGAAGATATTTACAGGGTAAAAAATCCAGGTTCGTTACAGGGAGTTTGAGCCGGACAGAGCTGTCTGGAGCGAGATGGTGTTATTAACTCCATGTCCCTGGCTGTAATGGAGGAAGAAGCCCCTCGTGGCTGAAAGGACAAGGAAGTGGTGGGGCTTCACACAGGGAGGAGCAGATAGAGACCAATGGGGACAGAGCCTGCTATCGGATAGCAAGGGGTAGTCCTAGAGATAGGAGGGAAAGGTCATACCTGGCTGACTTCTGTGGACAGAATAGTAAGACTGAGCAGGAAGACAAAAGAGCCAAGCTTGGCAGAGAGAGAGGGAGAGAGAGAAGGTCTGAGCAGCCTCACAACCAGTGATAGCAGTTCTTACACAGCCAAACAAGTATGGTTGCACTGCCTGTGAACTACATTACCCACAGTGCATTGCTCATGTATTTTTCCAGTGGGGAAACTGCAGCAATGATAGTCCTTGGGACTGAGAATAACAGTAAAGGCATTACACACATTTTAGGATCACGTTATAAACTAGTGCGAGGCTGTCGGAGGACAGAACAGCCACATTGTAGAGACACACAACACTGATTGGGGGGGGGGGGGGGGGGGACATTACATTGGTACAGATGATATCATTGAGGTGGACATGAGGACAGAGAGTACCATTTGTGTGCAGTGTTGTAGGGATGTGGGAATATTTTTCCTTTCTAGTACATAGATTCTATTAATGAATATGCATGTGCATATATCACTGATTACCCTTGAATGCAGACTACAGTGTGTGCTTACATTGTTGAGGGAGCTCTTATATGTGTAGCTACAGGAGGGGGCCCTGATAGCCCAGGAGGGGGGGGGGGAAGCAAACACTTACCTCTCCAACCTGTCCCTTATCTCACCCCAGGCTTGGATGGAGAGAGTCCTGGGGGGGCAGGTGGTGGTGGTGCCTGAACAGGATACGCCTGTGCTTGGTGCACAGCTGCAGCAAATACATAGTTTCAGCTTCGCTGAAATTTGGTTCCCTCCTTAGAGACATGTTTCTCAGTGAATAACCGTTGGAAAGCATGCATTGCCTTATATGGACGCCCATGCGTGATGGACGTCCTTACATGCACAGTTCCATATATGGACCATTCCCATATATGGACAGGTCAGTACATGCACGTCTTGGCATCTCTAATGGCTCCACACGTGGACGGCCATGACGCATGGACGTTCATGAAGTATCACGCGTGTGGGGCCTACGTGCGGAGTTTTCCTTATATGGATCATTATCAAGTGTGCGTGGGGTCCCGTGATGCACCGCGGCTGAACGGATGCCTTGAGACCTGGCTCCGCACCCGATTTCCCCTAATCTCTGAATTTACCTGCAGCAACTCACGATAAAAATAAAAGTACCTGACGATCCGTGTAGCAGAAACTTTGAGCTCCGCGCCAGAGCCATTGAGGGAGAGAAAGAGGGGTCAGGTGGCTGGCATGCCCGTAATGAATCAGCGGCCCAAAAAGACCCGAGTGCAAGACGTGAGCACTAAAATGGCGGAGGCGAAGGAAATCACAGGGGAGGCAGGCCAGCCGGTGGATGCCTTCCAAGAGCTGATTCAGCAAGTTACAACTATATTTTATTTATTTATTGCATTTGTATCCCACCTCTTTGCAGGCTCAATGTGGCTTACAGTGTGATGTGATTAGGAGATAGTAGTTAGTGTTACATGGAAAGTAGTATCATCGAAAGTACACAATTAACATAAAGTAGAAAACATTACTGATAATAGGTAAGGTGGAGATGTCGTAGAAAATAGCGTGATCGAAATTCAAACAAGTAGATATAAGCAAGAGCATAGTAGATAGTAGGTAAGGTTGCGATGTGTTACTTTGTAGTTGCTGCTCTTATTGGTATGCCTTGTTGAATAGGTGGGTCTTCAGGGTTTTGCGAAAGTTAGTTAGTTCATATGTAGTTTTTAAGCTGCGCGGCAATGCGTTCCACAACTGTGTACTTATTATTTATTTATGGTTCATTTCTACCCCACATTTTCCCACAAATGCAGGCACAATGTGGCTTCCATGAATTACAAAAGTTAAAAGACACAACACATGAAGTTTACAGTAGAAAAGGATAATACGCTAGTTACATGCATGCGTTAGTTTGTATCTTAGGCCTCTACAACTGGGGAAGTGCAGATTAAGGAATGTTCGAGCTGACTTTTTAGCATTTCTGCGTGGCAGGTCTATTTATTTTATTTTATTTTTTATTTTTGTTACATTTGTACCCCGCACTTTCCCATAGCAGGTTCAATGCGGCTTACATATTATATACAGGTATTTATTTGTACCTGGGGCAATGGAGGGTTAAGTGACTTGCCCAAAGTCACAAGGAGCTGCCTGTGTCTGCAGTGGGAATCAAACCCAGTTCCCCAGGACCAAAGTCCACCACTCTAACCATTAGGCCACTCCTCCAGATCTGACATGTAGGCTGGGGCATTTCCATGGATGATTTTATGAACTAGAGAACATATCTTGAACGTGATGCGTTCTTTAAGTGGAAGCCAATGTAATTTCTCCCTCAGGGGCTTAGCACTTTCATATTTTGTTTTTCCGTATTTGAGTCTAGCTGCAGTATTCTGGGCGGTTTGCAGTCTCTTGATGATTTGTTCTTTGCATCCGACGTAGAGTGCATTGCAGTAATCTAAGTGACTAAGCACTAGTGATTGTACCAGGTTGCGACATATGGTCCTTGGGAAGAAAGGTCTTATCCTTTTTAGTTTCCACATCGAATAGAACATCTTTTTAGTTGTATTTTTCACATGGTTTTCTAGTGTAAGATGTCAGTCGATGGTAACATCAAGAATTTTCAATGTGTCCAATACGGGAAGGGATAGTTTTGGTGTGTTTATGGTGGTGAATTTGTTCATGTTGTGTTGTGAGGTGAGTATGAGGCATTGCGTTTTTTCTACGTTGAGTTTCAGCTGAAATGCATCCGTCCATGAATGCATGATATGGAAACCTTAGTTGATGTCATTGGTGATTTCCATTAAGTCTTGTTTAAACGGGATGTAGATCGTTACATCATCTGCGTAAATGTATGGATTGAGGTTATGATTGGATAATAATTTGGCCAAGGGTGTCATCATTAGGTTGAAGAGAGTCAGCGAGAGGGGGGATCCTTGTGGGACTCCACATTCAGGTGTTCTTGTGTCTGAGGTGGCAGAGTTCGATATCACTTGGTAAGATCGTGTGGTTAGGAAGCCTTTGAACCACTTGAGGACGTTGCCTCCAATTCCAAAGTATGCAAGGATGTGTAGTAATATTCCGTGATCAACCATGTCGAAAGCGCTGGACATATCGAATTGTAGGAGTAGTATGTTGTAACCGGTTGCGATCAATTGTTTAAATTTTGTCATGAGAGTAACTAATACTGTTTCGGTGCTGGGGTTAGACCGGAATCCTGATTGGGAGTTGTGCAGTATGGAGAATTTATTTAGGTAGTCGGTGAGTTGATTGGTCACCATTCCTTCAGTTACTTTGGTTATCAGTGGAATAGATGCTACTGGGCGGTAGTTGGTTAAGTCGCTTGTGCTTTTTTTTTGCATCTTTGGGTATAGGGGTGAGTAAAATATTTCCTTTATCCTTTGGGAAGAGTCCGTTTTGTAACATGTAGTTCAGGTGTTCCGTGAGGTCTGTTATGAATTGTTGAGGGGCAGACTTTATTAGGTTGTTAGGGCATGTGTCTAGTTTGCAGTGAGATTTGGCAAACCTTTTGAGCTTTTTGGAAACGATGTCCTCTGATAGTGTCTCAAAGTTGGTCCAAGTTTTGTCCGCTGGGTATTCACCAGGGTTTGGGTCTAGGCAGTCAAGAAGCTCTGTGTAGTTTATGGTATTGGCAGGTATCAGGAGACAGAGTTTTATGATTTTCTCATTGAAGTATTTTGCGAGATTGTTTGCTGCTGGTTTTTCTGTGTTGTCAGAAGTTACCAGTGTAGTATCTAGTAATTTGTTCACGAGTTGGAAGAGTTTGTGTGTGTCCTTGTATTCTGGTCCGATGATAGTTTTATAAAATAGTCTTTTAGTTTGTCTTATGGTGTATTTAATATTTTCTTTGTAGTTGCTTCCAGGTGGTAAATGCGGAATCATCTTTCTTTTTATTCCATGCTCATTCTAACCTTCTAACTTGTGTTTTTAACTTTTTCAGTTCTTCATTGAACCATGGTATTGAGTTCTTTCTATGTGAGGTTCTGGTTTGCAGTGGTGCTATGTTATCTAATATGTTTCTACATCTATTGTCCCATTCTTCGAGAAATTAGCTTGTGTCTGTCTTTATAGACCATCCTTTATCATAGAGCTGTTGCCAGAATGTTAGAGGATCTATTTTTCCTCTCGTGGTATAGGTGGTTCGTTCTTGTTTGTGGGTTGGTTGGTTCTTTCATTCGCCATATGAGGGAGAAGTTTGCTGTATAGTGGTCAGACCATGGTATGGGTGTCCATTTTATATCCGTTAGTGTCAAATTTAAGTCAGGGTTGAATTTGTGCATGATGATATCTAGTGCATGTCCTTTGATATGGGTTTGCTGCGTAGTTGGCCTATGAAAATACCACAGTTGAAGGAATTCTTTGCATTCTTGGACATTTGTTGAGGTAGGATCTTCAAGGTGTAGGTTGATATCTCCTACTATTAGTAAGTTTGAGGTGGAGACACATATGTTCGATATGAAGTCCATAACGTGTGTTTGGCAGTCTTGCCAGTTACCTGGCGGTCTGTAGAGCAGGACTAAGTTAAGGTGCTCCATTAGATTTGGGTGGCTGATTCTAACTGAGGCAATTTCGAGTTGGGGCAGGATAGATTCGGCTACGGTTGTAATGGTGAACTGGGATCTGTAAATTATGGCTATTCCTCCTCCTCTTTTTCCATTCCTTGTCCAGTGGGTGATTTTGTATCCTGGGGGGACAAAGATCTAAAATTATGGGGTCTTTAAGGTCATGGATCCAGGTTTCAGTAATAATTAAGAGATCAAGCTTGTCCGTTGTGATCCAGTCTGTTGTTGTTGTTTTATTAACTACCGATCTAGCGTTTACATAACCTAGTCGAATTGTTTGGTAGGGATCGGTTTGAGACAAGGAGGTGTTGATTTTTATTAACTGTCTGTTTCCTTGGTATCTGGTTTTGTTGTGTCCTTTCTTCCCTTTCTGTTGGTTGTTTCTGTGTGTGGTTGCTTTTCCTTTTAATTGGTTGTTATTTTTTTGTTCTGTTGTGCTGTAGTTGAGTTGTCTGTAGGGTTTATGTGATGTGGGTGGATTGTTGTCTGTACGGGGGGGGGGGGGGGGGTTGTCCATGCATAATAGATTAGGAGGAGAAAATAGATAATTAAAAGCAGTTTGTTGATGTTCATATTGGCTTCGATTGGTGTAGTGCAGTATTCTGTTTGAGATTACTGGTCGGCAGAGTGAGGCGGTGTTAGTTGATTAGGTATCGCGGTCAGTAATGAAATGTGGTATGGTATGTGGCGTGGTATGATAGGGTGCCTATAGTATGGTCGTTGGTTAGAAGATTTCGGTGTTAGCAATTCAGGATGATTCAATATTACAATTGCAATCAATATTACAATTCAAATAACAGAATAGTACTGTGCTACAAGTAGAGCAGAAATGCTATTGCAATTACAATCAGTTTTACAATTCAAGTATCAGGATAATATTGTGCTGCAAATACAGCAATAACTGCTGTGAGGTGCCTTATGGGAAGAAGAGGTTCAGGAGTCCTCTGCAGAAGTTGTTAGAAGTTTAAAGTCAAGTATCAGAATTTAGTTCAATTCAGTTCAAGTATCAGAATAATATTGTGCTACAAATACAGCAAAAAGATTCAGTTCAAGTATCAGAATAATATTTTGCTGCAAGTACAGCAAAAAATGCTGTGAGGTGCCTTACGGGAGGAAGAGGTAGAGCCATAATAAAATTCCAAATTTCCTCTTAGATAGAGACAGAGCTGCAAGATTATTCTAAACTTCCTCTTAAATAAAGACAGAGGGTTATACCGGATTAAAGGCAGAAGCAGGGGTTTCTGACCCACCTGTAGAAGGCCCCAAGGTTCGAATCCTGGAGAGAGCAGGTCTCTCCTCCCCTGCCATTGTAGGAGGGCAAGGCGGTAGTATGGTTGGGATCTGTTGGTTTCCTGCTGCGTTCGGCCTTCCCTGTTCTCCATGAGCTCCTCACTGTGGCCTCCGTTGGTCTGGCTTGTTGATTTCAGCTCCTCGTTGCAGTCATCATTGGTCTCGCTGGTTTATTTCTGCTCCTCGCTGTAGCCTCCGCTGATCTCTCTAGTTGATTTCAGCTCCTCGCTGCAGCCTCCATTGGTCTTGGTAGTTGATTTCAGCTCCTCGTTGCAGTCTCCGCTGGTTTCGTTAGTTGATTTCTGCTCCTCGTTGCAGTCTCCGCTGGTCTCACTGGTTGGATTTCAGCCCAGTGAGATGCCTGTTGAATGGGTGCCGCTCCAGCTAGACCATGCGTGTGGGTCGCTTGCTAGGGCTGGCCACCACGGACCACGTGTTTGGGCGCTTTGGAGTAGCCACACCGGAGATTCAGTACCTTCTTCGGCTGCCACCCATTCGTGGTGCGTCAGCGAAGGTAATTCCGGTGAGTTGGTCGTCGGCTTCGTACCCCGTCTCTCAGGGTCGGAGCCGTGGAGGTCGCCAAATGGAGGGCAGCTTGAGCTGTCTGTGTGTGTGTCCTGAGTTGAACCGTTCGCCAATCATGTCTTTGGGGGAGTCTGTGGATCTGACTTCGGTCCGCTGCTTTTCCCCGTCTATCTCGGCAGTCGCGCTGGAGCAGCTACAAGTGTAGCGTCCGAAAGTGGAGATCTCCGGTATTGTCTGGAGAAGCTCCTCTCTTCGCGTCTTACCAGTCAGCCATCTTGAGTAATCATCTTGAAAAATTATCCAAATTCCAAACTTCGGTGGAATAGATCAGAGAAGCGGTGGAGAGGCAAGGCACCAGACTGCAGCAAGAAGAGAACAGAATTTCCAGGCAAGAAGACAGGGCGAAGGTGGCAGACATGAGGCTGGCAGCACTGGAGCAAAAGTGTGGCAAGCTGAAACAGCAGCTAGATGACCTCGAAAATCGAAGCAGGAGAAAAAAATTTGAGAGTTGTTGATCTACCTGAATTAGTGAAGGACAAAGATCTATGGCAGCTGGTGGAGACGTGGTTTCTGGAACAATTGGGAGTGCAGGGACCCGACACAACATTGAAGGTCGAGAGGGTCCATCGAATAGGCCTGCTGAAAGAGGGAGAAAGGTGGCTACGGACGGTTATTGCAAAAATTCTCAACTACGCTGATAAGGAGAAACTGCTACAAGCATTCCGGAAGAAGAGAATACTGGAATATGAAGGTAGCAAAATCCTACTATTTCAGGACTATTCGGCTGTTGTATCGGAGCAGCGTAGGAAGATGGGGCAGCACTGCAAATGGCTGTTAGAAAAAGGAGTGAAATTTGCATTGCTTTTTCCTTCAAAAGTACGGATTCTACAAGATAACAAGGCGATTATTTTTCATAGATCCCAAAGATCTGGGCGTGTACGTGGAGCGCTTATAGAACGGAGCCCTTGTGAGAAATACTCCAACATGATTGACTTGCATGGGGGCAACAAAATCGCCAACTTATCGACATTGTACAAGAAGCAGGAATGGATAGAGGATGTACTGAGCCAGGAAAAATGGGAAGTGTGATGCTGGTGGGTATGGTGTGCCCAATGTGCATGGATTTGAACAAGCAACAACTGATGAATGCACCCCCTGAGATGACCAACGAGCATGGCGCTTAAGATAGGGAGGACGAACCATGAGGTCCTTAATGCGCGGGACTGGTGCTTGCCTTCTATGGGCCGATTGGGCAAACATACAAAAAAGCTCAGTTAATTGTTCTTCTTTATTCTATCATTATTAATGGTTGCCTAGTGGCGTTATTGCTTTAGTCCTCTTTACAAATGTTGTAGTTAAAAGTGTTTAGCATTGATCTTGTAGTAGAAGGGGAGCTGAAGGGGGTGAGACAGAGGGTGATGCAGAGAAGAAGTTAATGTGAGAGATATCAGGAAAAAGGGGGGGAAGGGCAGCAGCAGGAGACGGGGGAGTTGGTGATGATAAGGGGGATGAATGTGATGATATGGATGGGGTGTCAGTGCGGGGTGGAAGGTTCGGGGGAGATGGAAGACCAGGAGAGAGGTGGTCTATTCAGGGGGAGGGAGGGGAAGGGGAAAGGGGAGGGATTGTCCACTACCTCGGAAGGGGAGACCATTGTTGCTCATTACATAGGGAATAGGAACGCCCGGGGGGTCCAGCTGGGAGATCACTTATGGAAGATTACTGAGACCACATCCGCATGGCTAATCTGAAAGTTGTATCACTAAATGTAGATGGTGTGCACTCACCAGTAAAAAGATTTAAGAAACTGCAGGCGCTGCGGAAACAGCAAACTGATGTAGCGTTGTTACAGGAAATGCACCTGGACAATACAGAGCATGTCAAACTCAGAATGGAGTAGTGGAAGTATACTATCCAGCTTATAATTGAAAGTGATCGCCGGCCATCTTCCGACACAAATCGGGAGATGGCCAGCGATTTCTTAAAAGCGGCGAAATCGGTATAATCGAAAGCGGCATTTTTGACAGCATCGCCGCTTTCCCGTCGCTTCGCCGGCGAATGTTCAAGGGGGTGTATTGGTAGATTAGTGAAGGCGGGACATGGGCAAGCATGGGCGTGGCTACCAGATGGCCGGCTTTCGCCGATAATGGAAAAAAAAAAGCGGCGTTAAGCAGTATTTTGCCGGCTTTACTTGGTCCTTTTATTTTCATGACCAAGCCTCAAAAAGGTGCCCCAACTGACCAGATGACCACTGGAGAGAATGGAGGATGACCTCCCCATACTCCCCCAGTGGTCACCAACCCCCTTCCAAACTAAAAAAATAAAACTAAAAACCTTTTTTGCCAGCCTGTATGCCAGCCTCAAATGCCGTACCCACCTCCATGACAGCAGAATGTGTTGTATCTTCCGACAGCCTTTCCCTGGTTGCGATGTGGCTCTCGGGTGAGTGTGACACCTTTTCTGTTAGGTGCCCTGCAGAGTCACATTACCAATGTATTGTGGTGGGTGTAGGGTACTGGGCTCTACTCTCATGGTGCTTCCCCCCCCCCTGCTAACTGGGTCAGAGTGTGCCCTGTTTTAGTCAATGCAGTAGTGGCCATTTTTGTAAGCCAGTTTTAGTTCCCTTTCCTGTGTTACCCATGTTAGAGAACGTAGTTCTTACCTTGAATGGTGCTGAAAGAGGGCATTGTACACTATTGTGCCAGCTCTGACCTACTGCTAATCTTAGTTCCAGGGGACTCTTTGCCAGTGGAGCACAACCTCTGATCTGCAGTTAACTGTGAGTAAATGTGCTTATTTCAAGAAATGACTTTTTCAGAGAGATTAGTCTTCAGGTGTGAACTGGTGTGCCAAAGTTATACAGCAGCAATAAGTCCTAGAGGCTGTATGCAGGTCCCTGGAGCAATTTTAGTGGATGCAGTACATTTGTGGGTAGTGGGTTTGGGGGGGGGGGGGTTGGGGGGCTCAGCTCCCAAAGTAAGGGAGCTATGCATGTGGGAGGTTTTCTGAAGTCCACCGCAGTGACCCCTAGGGTGGCCGGTTGGTGTCCTGGCATTATGTAGCATATATGCGCCTAACATATACTCACATAAGTTTTTTGCTATATTAGCCGCTAAGCTCCTTACATTTGATGAATACCCACTTATATTGGGGGGAGATTTTCATATCACCAGTGATCCACTCATAGACTGCAAGCCATCAAAGAAAGTGGGTAAAGACCACGAGGGGAAGGGGTGAACTTCATAGCCAATGAACTGGGAGTGATTGATATATGGAGGCTTCTTCACTTAGAAGAGAGGGACTATACGTTTTTCTCTCACCCGCACGGGGTCCATGCACGCCTTGATTATGTGCTTTTGAGCCAGTCCCTGGTGGGGCTGACAGAATGTGCGGAAATTGGGGAATTTGTTGTTTCAGATCACGCTCCAGTGTGGGTCCAAATAAGGTGGGGGGAGAAAGCGGCCACGAATAGGTGGTGCCTGAATCCTGCCCTGTATCAGGACAAAGCCTTTTGTGAGTACCTCAGGCAGGCGTGATCAGACTATATAGATGAGAATAAAGACCAACCGGTAAATGACAGGATTTTTTGTGAAGCAGTGAAGGCAGTGGTGCGTGGTAAGATAATAGCGTATACTGTGGCCCTAAATAAAAAGCGTGACAGGGACCTTCAGGACCTCATGGTCACATTGAAGGACGCAAGGACAGGTCTTGTTCATTCTCCGTCTGTAACAAATAAGAAGGAGTACATGGAGGTGAGGAAGCAGGTGCAAGCTGTTTTGGATGCCAGGGCTTTGTATGATATTAGACTCTGTAAATATCGGATGCATCGGTGGGGTAATAAAACCGGCAAATTACTAGCGTCTCTGGTCAGGCAAAGGTCTGGAAAAAGCTATATTAGTAAAATAAAGAACGCGCAAGGAAAGGTTCAAGTGGGGCGGGAGGAGATATAGCAGGAATTTGTCAATTTTTATTCAGCGCTATATGCGAAAGGCTCCTTCTCGGAAAAGAACTGCGAGAAATTCTTCGAAGGTATCAGGTTGCCATCCTTGACAGTAGACCAAGTGTCGGGTCTTAATGCACCAATAGAGGGACAGGAAGTACAGAAAGTCATAAAACAGCTGAAGCTAGCCAAAGCGCCTGGACCAGATGGGTTGGGTACAGAGTTTTGTAAGATCTTGCAGAACCAAATCGTTCCCCCGTTTGTGGCCATGTGTGTGAATGTGAGGGAATCGCAGAATATGGGAGGGTTTTAAAACCATGTTTATATTACTGTACTGCCAAAGCCAGGTAAAGATGCAGAGTTGGTGGGCTCATACCTACCTATCTCCCTATTAAATCTGGAAATTAAGATTATGGCAGCAGTATTGGCGGCTAGGCTAGGTGAGTTGGTACCGCATCTGGTCCATAGCGATCAGGTGGGGTTCATGAAGGGAAGGTATGCGTCTGCCAACATATTGAAGGTTAGCCGCATTTTAATGGAAGGCAGCAGGGAGGCTAGTGACAAGATCTTGGCAAGCTTAGATGCCAAAAAGGCATTTGATAAAGTAGTATGGGATTACTTGTTCTGGGTGCTGCATAAATATGGAATAGTGGGGGAATTTTTGGAATGGGTTCGGGTATTATATAGTAATCCAGCTGCTCAAATTATGATTAATGACATGTTAATGCCAATAGTGCAATTGGGGGGAGGAACCAGACAAGGATGCCCACTATCACCCTTCCTGTTTATTCTTACCCTGGAACCATTAGCAGCCAAGATTCGACAAGAACCGAGTCTGAAGGGGGTACAAGTGGGTGGTAGGGAATACAGAATAAATTTGTTTGCTGACGATATGTTATTACTCATTGATAATGCATCCTCAGGCATCCTCCGAGTAGTGGAGATCATCAGGGAGTTTGGTGCATTCTCAGGTCTGAGCATTACTTTGGTAAGTCGGAGGCATTGCCAATAAGCAGGCCCTGTGCATGCGCTCAAGCGACCAGCTTTCCCCTGATGTGGGCCAAGGGTGGAATCAAATATTTGGGAGTATATTTGAGTGCAGATACAGCTTGGATGTATAGGAAGAATGTGGTTGAAAGACTGGAAGCAATTAAGAAATTATGCTGGAGGTGGAAGGACCTGCCAGTTAGTTTTATGGGACGAGTAGCTTTGACGAAAATGGTCTTACTTCCTAAGATATTATACCTGCTCCAGATGGTACCATTATGAATACATAAGCAAGAGGAATCCCAGTATCGAAGTATAGTTACAACCTTTATATGGCATGCGAAGCGACCCAGAATATTGTTTACTAAGCTGGCACTGGATAGAGAGCAGGGAGGTCTTCAGCTGCCTGACGTCAGGGCATACAATATGGCTGCGCTTATGCGCTGGCTTCATGAACTTCATATGGAGGCGGAATTTTTCTCGCCGGCTGACTTTTGGAAATGTTGGTGCTCACCATTGGCTCTGTTCGTGGTCATGGATTTGGTAAATGTTAGCAGATTGGGAGAGGCTCAGACAAACCCATATTTGATGGCATTGCGTAAGGCCTGCAGGTGGAGGATGGAGTTAGTAGGAGCAAAGTGGGTGGAAGGTTAGCCCGTTTATGACACTGACAGGCAACAGGGATTTCCCGGCGGGATTGGGACAGTCTGTTTTCAATGAGTGGAGAATAAAGGGGTGCAGATACATAGGCGATTTTCGACAGGTGGGAGGTCAGGTATTCCCAGCATTTGCACAGATCTGGCGTGCATGGAATGTCCCGAATTCCCAATTTTTTGCGTTTATGTAAGCAAGGGATTATGTGTTAACCGTTGAGAGGAAAGGGGGGACTCGTGTTGCTTTTGGGAAAACGGATTCCTTCTTCTTGCAACTGCCTCACACCTTAAACAAGTTATCACAATGGCATCAGCTAATTCGGGAAAATAGGAAGGCTAAACATCTACAACAACTAGCTAATACATGGAGCAGAAACATAGGAGACACAGTGTCGGTGGAGGAACTGGGGAGGGCATTTGGGGAACTCATCAGGGCTACGCCGAATGCGGCATTACAAGACATTCAATTTAGAGTTTTGCATAGGGTACACATATCCAAAGTGAAGGGGAAAATAATGGGGCTTTGGACTGATGACACGTGTGTGAAATGTGGGGCGCATGCGGGTACCCTGTTACACTCATTCATGGAATGCCCGAAGCTGGTGAAGCTCTGGAGGGGAGCCCTGAGTCAGATAGAAAAAATAGTGCAAAGCGCATTTCAATGGGCACTCAATGACCTACTGAGGGGGGGGGGGGGGGGGGGGGAATAAAAAAGAAGTCCAGGGTGTTTTGCTCACTTCGATGTTCATGTGTTACAAACCTTTGGATGTTGATGTAAATGTTAACACTTTATTTCTTTGATGGGGAAGCAATGCAAGGACGGGGAGTTGCTATGTGCTGAAGTTTTGTACACCAAGAACTTAATAAAGATACTTAAAAAAAAATCAAGTGTGCGAACTTCATATATACACAATAAAATATGTATGTTCCTTATATTTCTCATAGCTGTATGTTCCGCAAGTACAGCGCATGTAGTTGTGGACATCCAGGTACGGGGAAAATATAAGGAACATTGAGAAATATAAAGTACAGTAACAAGGACGCGTTTCTCACATAACTGCTGTATTTTTCCTATACTTCGGGCGCCCCTGATTTGGCCGTTTTCAACCGCAATAATGGTTTTTCTGTGGGCACCCATATAATTTTTTGATTATACCTACCTGAATTTGGCCGACTTCATGAGGGCGCCCAAATTCTGATTTGGGCGACCTTTCGATTATGCCCCTCCATACGTGCCTAACGTGTGCCAAAATGGAGTTACCACCTGGTTACTACATGGCCCTTGTGGTAATTTCATTTTTGGAATGTGTCCGCTACGTACGTCCGAAAAATAAATTTTATTTTCTGATGCACATAGGTCATTACCGCCTGGTTAACGCGTGAGACCTTACCACTAAGTTAATGGCTGGCGGTAAGGTCTCAGACCAAAATGGACACGCACCAATTTTTATTTTGCCACACATCCATATTCGGCAAAAATTTTAAAAAGGCATTTTTTACAGGCGCGTTGAAAAATGGATCTGTGCGCACCCAAAACACGTGCCTACACCACCATTTTTCAGCGCACCTTATTAAAAGGACCCCTTGGTGTCCAAACAGCTGTATGATAGAAAAAGTGCATTGATTGCATAAAATTAGCTGCTGATAAAGGTTTGATTAAGGATGACCAAAGCTTGGGTAGCGAAGTCTCAAGAATAAGATGGCTAGTGTCTTTCCCATAATGATTGAAGAGAGGTGCTGTATTTATGTTGACGTGATAATAAAATCTTGTATACAGATGAGGCTACATGACTATTACTTAACAGGGTGTTAGAGAGGTGATAAATAATAGGTTCAAAGCACTGAACAGTTTTCTATATTCCGGATTTCTTCAGACACTTAGGGGTCCTTTTACAAAGGTGTGCTGAAAAATGGCTTGCAGTAGTGTAGTTGCTTGTTTTAGGTGCGCGCCGATGTAATTTTTTAGCGCGCCTGTAAAAAAGGCCTGGGATTTTTGCTGAAAATGGACGTGCAGCAAAATCTAAATTGCCGCG
Source organism: Microcaecilia unicolor (assembly GCF_901765095.1). Taxonomy (NCBI): domain Eukaryota; kingdom Metazoa; phylum Chordata; class Amphibia; order Gymnophiona; family Siphonopidae; genus Microcaecilia; species Microcaecilia unicolor. The sequence goes on along the minus strand of NC_044032.1, from coordinate 342,698,794 downwards.
CGTCCATTTTGGGTCTGAGACCTTATCACCAGCCATCGACCTAGTGGTAAAGAATCTGGCCGGTAATGACTTACACATGTCAAATGCCACTTGGCGCGCATCCGTTATGCATGCCAGAAAATAAAAAATATTTTTCAGACACGCATAGTGGACGCATGCGAAAATTGAAATTACTGAAAGGGTCATGCGGTAACTGGGTAGTAACTCCAATTTGGTGAGCATTCGGCATGCATAGGTGCGTACACGGCTTAGTAAAAGGGCCCCTGAGATACTTGAAGCCAATGGAAAAATTGAGAGGAGGTCAGATGAAATTTAGATTGAAGCTCCTGAAAAGTTTGCGTATCATTTTTATTACTAGTACAAATGTTCTTCAAAGTCCAAATATTACACTATGCCCAAGTATTCCAATAGAAAGTAGTATTGTTACTAGAAAACTTAGGATTATTCCAAATAGAGATATACAAGGAGGAGGAATACATGGGGTGTTCAAGCATGTGGTCCAGGTCTATTAAACAGAACTGTAGGGTGAGATAAATAATACCTAGGGCAACAGGTACCCACAGATTACTTATACCAAGATTCCCTGATGCATAAGTCTGCCTAACAGACTCACTAGCTCTGTCTAGGGTGAGATACAGGAATCTTGCTTCTGGCACCTCTCCAGGTGTTTTGGTGTGTAGAGTGAAAAGAAAGACACAGCTGATAGATAGATATATATTAGCTTTATTATGGATAAGAAAATAGAAATACTCTGCGCTAGCTTATGCAATAAAAATATCCCTTACTGATATGAGCACTACCGAAAATATATTGTCTAAACTACACTCTGATTATCCTGAGACTAGGTACGGTAATGATTAGAACAGTACAAATGATAACCTAATAATCCTTATGAAACTTATCACATCTTATGCAAAATACACATTAGCTGCTTTCCCTGACCAAGAGCTGACATAAACCAGTCGTACTTAGATAAAACCACTGCCTAACCCCAGACCAGGAAATATATCACTGTGATCTTACCATGCTGTCGTGATGACGGCTTCAGATAAGACCGGAGCAGAATCTCCCCAGACGCTATTTTAGCTGTCTGTGTCTTTTGTAGTGCAGGTCTTTATCAGCCCACGTAGGTTCCCGTCACTCCTTTGGTTATCAGAGCCAATATCTCTGCCACAGGTATTTGCACCAGGATGCAGGTCACGATGTTGGTATCATACAAAGTCTCTGGCTCCCCCGAGCCTTGCTGGATTTCTCAGGTCCTCTTACCAGTTGCCCCTCTTCCCAGGGTCTCCGACTCACTAACTTACTTCTGTTCCCGCTTTTCCCGTACCTCTCGGTCAGGTGATGGTAGGAACCAATCATGATCTTGTCCAGTTCAGTACATGAGCAAGAAGAGTTCTTTGTTTTGTGACCTTGGAGAATGGTAACTTCTGGAGCCATGTCTGCCTCCCTACTCCGTTCTCAGGGTGATAGAAGGGGGTGTTTAGAACACAGACTGTCCTTGGCTTTAGCAAGCCTGTCAGTGATTTTCCACAAGCTGAAGCTGGATCTTGCTGACACAGAGATGTTGCAGCAGCCATCTTATTATACCAAGATGTCATAGGCTTGTATAGGCCCAGACCAGCATAGGCTAGATCACAGGGAAATACCCCTACAGATTCCCCCCCTTGGAGATGGAATTTACTACAAAGGAGTAAAAGCCTTCTCCAACCTAACTAATAATACAGCTAGACGGGTTGACATCAAGACTCATGGTCAGGACCAAAAATTAAGAATTGTAAATGTCAGTAACTCAAAACTAACACCCTGTTAATGATAACTGGAAGCAAATAATGCAAATACTTCATGAAATCATAGCAATGTTCAAAAGTATACCAAAAACTAAATAGCAAATCACTGATACTAGAACAAATCATAGGGTGTTAGCTGTTTTGTCCTAACACATGAAAACATAATCAATTATCAATTATCATACTATAAAATGCATGGCAAAGCATAAGCAAATTAGTACAGAATATGATAGTAGACTAAAACTGTTGCATCGTGGAGAATTACTCATGGTTGACCTCCACAAAGTCTAACAAAGTCAATAATATGAGAGTTTTTAGACTGTAAAACGACATAATGTCCAAACCATAGTCAATAGGGTGGACCGTGATGAATGATGAGGTGTAAATGGACAACTTCTCACATCAAGAAGACATCAAACAGGAACAAAATGGTCCACGTAATGGTGATGATGAAGAAAGTCTTCAAACATAAGCATTGGACACAGTTCAAAAAGAAAGTCAATGAAATGTCCAAACAACAAACAAACACATCCAAAACTTCACTTTCAGGAATACTGGATCGGTTGAAATAAAAATAAAACCAAACAAATTCCCCCCCAACAAGAAGAATGATTCTTGGGCAAAGAAAAACTCCAACAGTCATGACTAAACAATGGAAATCATGAGGAACAAGGGGAAGGAATGTTGAAAACCACCAATGGATTAGGAAGCAGGGCGTCAGGAACATCTTGAAGAACGACATCAGGAACAGAAACAGAATCAATCTGTTGGGCAACTGCACTGGATCTTCAAGGTTTTGTTTTTTCTTTGTAGCTGAAAAACAAAAGAAGACGAAGCTATTCTGCTTCATGGTTAGTTTGTGTCATTTCAACAATGCATGTATCTGGAACCAAATGACTTGGATGACATGGTCTCAACTGATTGATGTGGACCCATTTAAGGTTATCTTCACCTTGAGAATTTTTTCTGAGGCGAATTTGGTAAGCCACAGGTGAAGCTTTTTCCACTATAGGGAAAGGACCATGCCAACTGGGTAGAAACTTCTTTTCTTTAACCTTGTTTCTGGCAAAATTGAAATAGAATACCTTGTCGCCAATTTGGTATTCTTTGGAGGTAGTCCCTTGATCATAGTAGGCTTTTCTACCTCTAGCGCTACTTTCCAAGTTCTTCTGGGCAAAGGCAAAGGCACTTTGCAAATGTTGACGCAAATGGGTGACATACTCATGAGAGGAAGTAGCACTGGACAAGTTCACATCATTAGTCCTGTAAAGCAAATGAATTGGTAACATCATTTCCCTACCTGTCATCATCTCAAAAGGCGACACTCCTGTAGACCGATGGGGTGTAGCACGTATGGCCATGAGGACCAATGGTAACTTCATGTCCCAATCCTTACCTGAGGATGACACGTACTTCTTCAGAATGGTGATGATGGTCCGATTAGCTCTTTCCACTTGTCCTGAGGACTGAGGTCGGTAGGCAATGTGCAGTTTACTCTTCACGCCTAGCATCTTCCACATGTGTTGGATCACCTCTGCGGTAAACTGAGATCCTTGGTCTGAGTCCACTCGCATGGGCAAACCCCACCGGCTGAACACATGATTCAGTAGTAAGGTAGCCGTAGTCTCGGCGGTGCAATTGGGTGCAGGTAGGCACTCCACCCACTTGGTGAACATGCAGGTGACAGTAAGCATGTACTTGTTGCCTCGGGTGGATCGAACCACAGGTCCAACCCAATCAATCTGGATATCTGACCAGGGCATAGCAATACCCTTCTTCCTGAGGGGTGCCCGATGGGATGGAGAAGATGGCTGGAAACGACAACAGGTCAGACAACCTCGAGTATACAGCTTCACATCCTGACGCATATGGGGCCAATAAGCCACTTGCTTCAAGGTCTCATAGGTGATGCCTTCCCCTCTATGTCCTGCACATGGTTCATCATGAGCATGTTGCAACATGATGCCACGATATGTCTGAGGCACAACCCATTGCTCAATGCCATGCTTACTCGTCTGAATAAGCAGGTCCTGACGGATCTGGAACTTCTCTCTGGAGGTGTAGAGTACCCTCAGTTCCTCAGCTTGACACTCCTCTTCTGTCAACGGATGTTCTTGCGGATTCTGGATGTACTCATAAAATCTTCCAACCACCGGATCTGATTTCTGAGCCGTGACAAGATCAAAGGGTGGGACTTCACTGCTCCACTGTAACACTGGAGTCTCACAGAGCTGTTTTGTTTGCCGTCGGGTAACAGCATGAACTGCCAAGGTATCAGGTTCTGAGAACCGCCATAGTTCTCCTGTGAGCGCACCTTCCTTCGCGAGTAGATCTGCCAGATCATTCCCTATCTTGTCAGGACTGTCAACCTTTGCATGACCCTTTACCTTCTTCCAATAGATGGTCATGTCATGGTCCTGTACCAGTTGATCCAGGGCCAGAATCAAATTTCCATGATGTACCGGTTTTCCTTTCGAGTTTAGCATGTTGTTCTGCTTCCAGTTGGGTAGATGAGAGACAAAATTCTGCCTCACATAATCTGAGTCAGTGCATATGACCAATTCCCTAATTCCTTTCTGAACTACAGACTGTACCGCCACCAAGGCTGCCACTATCTCAGCATACTGGTTTGTTTGTGAACCCAAGCTGTGCTTCAAAGTCTCTTCAGGAAGGTTTGGGTTCCATACCACTCCCACACCTGCAACCAACTCATGGTCTGTGTCGTGGCGGTAGGCGCATCCATCCACATAGACCTTAGGCAAGGTTTCACAGATCTTCTCATAATACAGATGGTGCCGATGAGGTTCTTTCTCCTGCTCGGGAACCTCTGTTTCAGAAATACCTGCAAGGGCATCATGTCCTGCACAGTCATGCAGCTCAGCCATACCTTGGGCTACTACATTACGATGTTTCTGGCCATACCTTACCTCTAAAGGCCATCCTTGAAGAGCCAATGTCCAGGAGACTATCCTACTGTTGGACACTCGACCGGATTTGATTCGGTCGCTACCCAGGAAACTAACGATTTGATGACAAGTTTCTACAATTAGCTTCTCCCCTTGGATGTAACTCCGGAAATGTTGCAGAGCCCATACCGTGGTCCACAAGGATTTCTCACAGTCAGAATACTTCTTTTCCACATCCGATAGGCCTTTGCTAGCATAGGCCACAACCCGCTTATCAGAGTCATATTTTTGATACAGGACAGCACTCATGGAATGATTGGAGTATCCCAGGTCAACGTAGAATTCGCGACCCCCCTCAGGGTACGCGAGGCATGGAAAGCGGCTAAGCTGATCCTTCAGCTCCTACATAGCAGATTCCTGCTCTGGACCCCACGTCCAGGGTGTATTTCTTCAATAGCTTGACCAAGGGTCGGGTGATCTCCGCATACTCGTCTATGAACTGTCTGGAATAATTGCATATTCCCAGAAAGGAACGAAGTTCTGTGAGATTGGTGGGATGTTTCAGCTGTTGTAAGGCCTGAACTCGCTTCTTCTGAGGTCGCAGACCATCAGCCGAAATTTCATACCCTAGGTAATTCAGAGATTTCTTGCACCATTGTCCTTTGGCTAGGGTCAATTTAGCTCCAGCATCTGTCAACTGTGTGAAGACATGCTCAATCTCTGCCAAGTGATCTTGAAAAGTAGGGCTTTTGATCAGAATATCATCTACATAGACCACAGTCCCTCGAGCTTCAGCATCTGGAAGTGCTTTGTGTAGGAAGATGTTGAATTCAGCCGGGGAGTTGAGAAAACCAAAGGGAGTTCTGTTCCACGTATACTGTTTCTTCCCAAACGTGAAGGCCAGTTTATACTGGTCATGTGGATGTACCGGTACGGTCCAAAACCCCGATGCTAAGTCTAGGCTGGTGAAATACTTAGCCCCTTTGATGGTAGCAAGACTCTGATCCAGTGGAGCCATTGGCCACCTGGACAGCGGTACTCACTTATTCAGCTGACGGTAGTCCAGGGCAATTCTCCAGCTGTTGTTCTTTTTCAAGATGGGCCACAGAGGGGAGTTGTATGTGCTGTTGCATTGCCTAATGATGCCCCTGGCCTCCAAGGTATTGAGAATCTCTTGCACGGACTCATAGGAAGCTAATGGGATCTTATACTGGCGCACAAAGACAGGCTTACTACTTGGTTCCATAGGCACTCTGGTGACGTGTAGGTCTGTAAGGCCACAGTCATATGAGTCCACAGCAAAAAGTTCCTTGTATTTGTACAGCAACTCAGTCAACTGCATCTTCTCTGTGTCAGTAGCACAAGCATCAGCCTGTTCCACTTGGTCTTTCACCATAGCGTCAAACTCTGAGAAAGGCTGGTTGGTTGGAATTTCCACCTGCTCTTCAATGTCCTCCTGCAGAGATGAAGTTTCAACCGCATTCACCACTCTAGACTTCTGGGGTAAAGACATCTTTCTGGACAAAATCAAGTAGTCGTCTTCCAGATGCACTTGCGAACCAGTTGCATCATATGGCCAAACAAACTCCAGCGAGATGAGGCCTCTGGGAGAGGTGAACAGACATTCAGGTGTCTCCCCCCCCTGGCAGGTGTTCCAAGAGGAAGGCAGCCTGCCAACAATGGGCAAACTTACCTCGACATCAGGAAAAGAGTCTCCCACTAGAAATCCAAAAGGGTCTCCTGCAGACACTTCCACTTCATCAAACTGTGGATTGGTGACTAACAGGTGAAAAGTCTCACCAATTACCTCTAACCATGGCAGAACACCGGTGGACAGCCCTAGTTCATGAAAATAAGCATGAGGGTTGAAGAACACCACTTTGTCCAACAGACGCTGTCCCTCGGCAAGACGGAGCTTGATGGAAAAGTCCCTCACTCTACCTGGAATGGTCACATTTGTATCACAGACTACTTCACAGACCTGGGGTATGGACTGTCCAGACTTCAAGCTAACAGGCGTTACTTCAGATTCCACTGGGCTGCCATCAAGTCTACTCCACAAGACCAGGTTCACCAGATCCACATAAACTCCCAGTCGCACAAGGCAATCGGAGCCCAGTTATAAGGGCTGTGGTAGGCCTCTCACAACAGAGAAGTGGTGGGTGAACGACTTCTGTCCCACAGTCAAAGGAAGGCTACACATTCCCACGAGCGACTTGGCACCTTGTCCAGGTACCTGCACAGAAGTGGGCGAACACTTACTGAAGCGAAATTACACAGACTTGCGAAGACAATAAAACAGAGTGTCACTGATGAAGGAAACGTCACTAGGCAACAGCAACGTGGACTGAAGTGTTTGGATGTCAGCTATCTGGACAGGAATGGTGTAAGCATCATCCTTCTGTTGAATGTCCGTCAACTTGCGAGGATGCGGTGAGGCTGGACTGGAAGTGGAAACAGAGGCCTCGTGGGCTATCTCAGCAGCAGCATCTGGGGAGTCACCGGTATGAGTCGAGTCATTCAAAACAATTTCCAAATTGTCATCCTGGAGAACAATGTCAGCTATCCGGTCCGTTTGGACGCGGATAACTTCACCACGCTGTTCATCCCCCCCCTGGTGCACCACACAACTGGAGCTCCCAGGTGTGAGGGTCTTCTGACTTCCGGAAATTCATTAGAATTGGGGAATCCCTAAGTCCCACGGAGCTGGAACCACTGACTCTGCTCATATGCTTTACTTTCCCATACGGGAGGGGACTTGCAACTTGGGCCCAGATGACTTCATGGCGATAATCCAGATCAGTCTGCAATCTCTTCAGAAGATCGTTCCCAATTAAGAATTCTTCACCAGCACCAGTAGTAATGATAGCTGGGTGTTTGACAAACAACTCGCCGAACTGCAAGGAAAGCCAAACCCGTCCCACAGTACCGATGCTTTGATTGCCGTAGGCCACCAGTGACAAGTCACACGGGGTGACACGCAGCGCCTCCCCACCTCCCCCCAGAAAAGCCTCAAGTTTCTGAAACATGCCCTGGGTGATCAACGTCACCTCTGAGGCGGTATCCAGTAGACCCTGACAGGAAAATTTCTGTTGAATCAACAGAGCTAAGGTATATCTGTACCCTTTAGGAATAAGTTTACCAAGAAAATACCTGTTTTCCTCATTCGAGTCCTGTAAGAGAGGCCCTTTCGGGTTAGAGGGCTGGGCATCAGCATCGGTCACGGAGGACTCCTCACTGTTGGACGACAAAGCATTCACATGAACTGTGGACATGATGGTTGGTGAAGGAGGGTCCGAGTCTAGTCATGCCAGGTCTTCCTCATAAGAAACCGGATCTTCCAGTAATTCAACGGACTTGACACTCGGCCTAGGCCCTGTAATTGGGCCGGAAGATTTCTCTTTGGGCTTCTGAAAGTTGCCTCCTTTGTTCGGTGACGAGGATGGGTGGGGTGCGGCTGCAGGATTTGTTCGTTGAAGTTGCGCCATCAGTTGCTCAATCTGTGCTTGTTGGGTTCGGATCTTTTCCGCTGCCCACTGTCTCTTGTTAAAATGCTTCCTTTTCGGGTCCTGTTGTTGGCCCTCCGGCGCAGTCGGAGGCATGGTGCCCTTTTGCTGGTAAGATTGGGTATTGCCAACCCGGGCGGGTGTAGAAGGACTTGACATCTTGTTTTCCAGAGAAAGCGTGGATGTAACAGCACAAACGCTAGGTGGAGCCACTTTGCTGCGATTCTTAGGAACTACTTGGGTGGTCGCCGCATCAGGCTGCTCACGACACATATCAAAAAGCTCCTCCGCCCGCTTTAGCAGAAGGGAAAAAGGTTCACTTTTCTTTCCTGCTAGAGACATTTTCACTTGATTGGGCAGACCTTTCACAAAAAGATTCCTAAATTCCCCAAACTCAAGTTCTTTGGCCTCTGGGTCCGCCCCCCCCCATCGAAAAATGTGCGCCTCAGGCGATAGGACCATTCATGTGGACTCTCATTCGGCCCGCAGCGCATATTATATGCGGCCCTTTTGGCCTCGGTGGGGTCCGCAAACAGTCCATACCGCTTTTTCAACGCTTGTTCCACGGTGGAGAGATCATTACTCTCAGCCAAAATTGCCTTTAAATACGTTTGGCACTCAGTCGCAAACGTCCACTGCAGTAAAGCTCTTTTATCTGAGTCGGCCTGAACCTGTAAGAAATTGAAAAGGTCATGCACGCTATCCAGATGTGCGTAGATTGTCACCTCAGAAGACTCTTTAAAAGGTGTAATCATCGCCCGAAGTGTTTTCATTACTTGTGAATACTGGTCCCTAGATAAAGGAATGACTTTGTGTGTCTGAGTGGAGTTCCGCTGCTCTCCAGTAGGGGACTTAAACAGTGGTGCTGTGGTGCTGCTGATGTCATCAAGAGGTGCCGTGAGCTGCGCCCTTCCTGGGCGGAGCATAGGCCCAATTGTACCGGTGCCCTCCTCAGGTGTCGCAATAAGCTGCGACCTTCCTGGGCGGGGCCTAGGTGCAACTGTCCTGTTGACATCATCAATTTGCACAGTGTTCTATGGCCTCACTGGGCGGAGCCTAGGCTCCTGCATGCTGTCTAAGGTCTCAGGAACTAGGCTACTGTACCGGGGTGGGGCTGTCAACTGACAAGGGTTAGGCTCCAGCTCTACTTCATTTCTCGGGGACCATTCAGGCAGTTTGAACTGTTCTAGCATAGGACTGGGCGACCTAGAGTCAGCCCTATTCTGTGACTCCATGGGTGTAGCAGTAGCCTCTTCCATAGAGTCATATACCTCCTGCTAGACCGTATCTAGTTCTGTCCTATACTGGGTTAATGCCTTTACACACATCTCTCTGTCCTGCCGAGCCTGTGACAACTGTAGTGAAAGCATATTATTCTTCTCCCATAACTCCACCCGTCCTTCTTCTGCCTTGTGCCAAGCCTGCCGGGCAGAGCTGACACTCCCTTTTTCCTGTTTCAACTCTCTACTCAAGGCCGTAATCCTATCCTCATATGTTTCTCTCACTTGCTCTTGCCGGGAGTGAAAGTGATCAGCTTCTTTCTTTTGCAAACTTAAAGTCTGCATCATCTCCTCCAATTGATAAGATTTAGAAGCAAGGGAATCGTTTTTCTGCCTCATATCCTTCTCCAAGGACTGGGCAGTCAGTTCCCAATGCTCTTTATCTTTCTCTAGGGCTGCACACTTTTCTTTCAACACTGCACAAGTGGAACATGGAACATTTCCCTGTGGACCTGAAGCACCCTCCCCTCCTCCAGCCGTTGCCTGAGAAGTGATGCTCTCTAACCTCAATTGTAAATCCAATCGTTCTGTTTTCAGAGCATTAACCTCATCACGCAGTTGTTGGAGTTCAGTTTGGAGGTCAAAGGTACTACAAGCTGCACTTTCGTTCTTAGCTAGTAGGGTACAGCCGAGCTCCACTAGTGCTGCCACAGTCAATCTATTTTTAACCTTCAACACTGAATGCAATACAAAATCATATGCCTTGTGACTTTCAGGCGAGTTTTTCCTAAACAATTTCAACAGAGAGTTTATAGAATACTCCGGTACTGCCTTATTAGACTGTCTTGCACTAATTAAAACTTCAAAAACAGTGACTTCTAGCGCGGAGAGCATATTGCTAGGTGACGTCATACTAAAGAACTGAAAGCTGCTAGCAAGTAACACAACTAGTACTGAAAAAAAAACCTTATCTCACTGCTAGGTCGTAAAGCTGGCAGAAGCAGCAGATTTACGACTACCAGTGTCTAGCACGCTTCACAGACACTTTCCAGTGCACACACAGAGAGAGAAATTTAAAGTTCAGAACTATACAGCTAGGATTTCTTTCTTTCTACAGAAAAACACAAACGGATTCTTTCCTCAGCTCTTTGAGACCCCGCAACGAGCCCCCATTTGTAGGGTGAGATAAATAATACCTAGGGCAACAGGTACCCACAGATTACTTATACCAAGATTCCCTGATGCATAAGTCTGCCTAACAGACTCACTAGCTCTGTCTAGGGTGAGATACAGGAATCTTGCTTCTGGCACCTCTCCAGGTGTTTTGGTGTGTAGAGTGAAAAGAAAGACACAGCTGATAGATAGATATATATTAGCTTTATTATGGATAAGAAAATAGAAATACTCTGCGCTAGCTTATGCAATAAAAATATCCCTTACTGATATGAGCACTACCGAAAATATATTGTCTAAACTACACTCTGATTATCCTGAGACTAGGTACGGTAATGATTAGAACAGTACAAATGATAACCTAATAATCCTTATGAAACTTATCACATCTTATGCAAAATACACATTAGCTGCTTTCCCTGACCAAGAGCTGACATAAACCAGTCGTACTTAGATAAAACCACTGCCTAACCCCAGACCAGGAAATATATCACTGTGATCTTACCACGCTGTCGTGATAACGGCTTCAGATAAGACCGGAGCAGAATCTCCCCAGACGCTATTTTAGCTGTCTGTGTCTTTTGTAGTGCAGGTCTTTATCAGCCCACGTAGGTTCCCGTCACTCCTTTGGTTATCAGAGCCAATATCTCTGCCACAGGTATTTGCACCAGGATGCAGGTCACGATGTTGGTATCATACAAAGTCTCTGGCTCCCCCGAGCCTTGCTGGATTTCTCAGGTCCTCTTACCAGTTGCCCCTCTTCCCAGGGTCTCCGACTCACTAACTTACTTCTGTTCCCGCTTTTCCCGTACCTCTCGGTCAGGTGATGGTAGGAACCAATCATGATCTTGTCCAGTTCAGTACATGAGCAAGAAGAGTTCTTTGTTTTGTGACCTTGGAGAATGGTAACTTCTGGAGCCATGTCTGCCTCCCTACTCCGTTCTCAGGGTGATAGAAGGGGGTGTTTAGAACACAGACTGTCCTTGGCTTTAGCAAGCCTGTCAGTGATTTTCCACAAGCTGAAGCTGGATCTTGCTGACACAGAGATGTTGCAGCAGCCATCTTATTATACCAAGATGTCATAGGCTTGTATAGGCCCAGACCAGCATAGGCTAGATCACAGGGAAATACCCCTACAGAACCTAGTGCTGTGAATAATAAGGTTGCCCTTTTGTGAGTTTGTCAAGGAAGTAGTAATAAGCAAATTCAAAGGACTTGGTTGGAATGTCGTGTTTTCAAGTTGAAGCCAAATCTCTATCAGGGGAAAACCTGTAACAACCCTGTTGTATTATAAAAGCCTTGTGATACACTGAAAATCAGGAAATAGTACTCCAAGCTTCTCTTTAGGGGCTTTAAGTTTAGACAATGAAATTCTAACAGGTTTGGATTTTCAAAGAGACGATGATAATAGCTTATCAACCTGCTTGTAAAATGAGGCATGAAACAGCAGGAATCATACTAAATATAAAGTTTATTTTGGGGGAGACCATCATTTTAATAGTTTCAAGTCTGCCCCATCATGATATGGGTAAGGGGTGCCAAGCCAAAAAAGGATTTTAAGGAATTGTAATATATTATCACCATTATGTATTATTAGTATCATGTAATGTGTGGCATAAGTCAATACCTAGGTATCTGATTTTCTTAGATGACCAGAGTAAACCATATGGCTGGACTAATTCAGGGGTGGCATGAACGTATAAAGGAAGTACTTCAGTTTTAGATTGATTAATTTTATAGCCAGAAAACAAAGAGAAAGTATGAATGAGGGAAAATAGCGAAGACAATGAGGAAGAGGGATTAGAGACAAATAAAAATATATCGTCAGCATGTGCAGATACTTTCAAATGTAAATCATGGTGCACTAAACCTGTGAGATTGGACTGAGAGTTGATAGCTATTAGAAGCGGTTCCAAGGCCAAATTAAATAAATATGGGGATTAAGGGCAGCCTTGACATGTTCCTCTATGAAGGGTAACATAGTCTGAGAGATTATTATTGGCTATAATTCTAGCTCTGGGATTAGAATACAGGACCTTAATTTTATTGATAAATTCCAGTGGTGCTCCAAACCAATGTAAAGCTGAAAATAGACAGGACCATTCCATCCTATCAAAGGCTTTTTCAGCATTTAATGATAGCAAAATGAAAGGGTAATCATAGGATTTGGTAAGCAGTAGAAGATGAAAAAAAGTCTAGAGTTATCAGTGATAAGTTTGTTTGGCATAAAGCCTACTTGACATGGGGATATAACCTTACCTATCATCTTTTTTAGCTTATTAGCCAAATCTTGGCATACAGTTTATAGTTTGAATTGAGGAGAGTTATGGGCCTATAGTTCTGTAACAACTGGGGATCTTTATTGGGTTTGGGAATCACCGTGATTACAGCTTCTGCTATCATGTAACAGTCTAATAATCAGACCCCTAGCCCCCCTCCCAAAGCCTCCCTTTCTTGCTGGTAATTTGTCCATAATGGGGTTAAGCACAATATTAAAATCCCGTCCAATAAATAGGTAGCCTTTTCCCTTATCAGATACAAGATTCTGTACCTTTTGCCAAAAAGAAAGCTGACCATCATTGGGTGCATAAGCATTTATCATAAGAATTCTCCCCTCTTTATCCTTATGTACCTCACCAATTTGAATTGGGACATCTTGGCAGATTAACCATTTTATATATATATACATATATATATATATATATATAATGGTTGGCACATATACAATAATTAGCTCTATAAACACAGTGGTTACATCTCTGATTATTACATCACTGGCCTCTACATCTAAGCAATGCAAAGAGTTCTTAGACCAGGAAAAGAAGCAAACACAATGATTAACTGTGTAAACAGTCGTTACATCACTGGTCTCTACATCTAAGTAAATGCAAAGAGTTCTTTAGACCAGGAAAGGAGCAAACACAATGATTATAAACAATCATTACATCACTGGTCTTTGCATCTATTAGACCAGGAAAAGAAACAATACATTATATACATACAATCATCACTGGTCAGGAATTTCAGGCTCTTATCATCATCAGCTGGGGAAGCCAGGTCCAGCGAGAACTTGAAGTCTGAACACAGAACGGATCCATTGATCTCTACTTCTGCACAGCATGTCTGCTTGCAGATGACCTCAAAACTCTCACTGCAGCATGACCTACTTTATAGAGAGTTCAGAGCAGAGGAAAATTACCAGAATGAATATGAAGATGCAGTCACATGCTCTTGGCTTCAAACAACAAAAACCACTGGCCAGGTGGTTTTCCTCCTGAACCTCAAGCACATCCTGCATCCCCCCCCCCCCCCTGCCCTGCACAAGCTGGCTTCAAGAACATTCCAGCCTGTTGTTTTTGTAATTACAAGCAGTGCTTTTTTTGTGCCGGTACGCAACGGTACGGCGTACCGGCACCTTTTTTTTTTTTTTGCTCCCCCCGCCCCGTGAGTCCATGTCCCGCATGCAGTGCCAGCCCCCATTTCCGGCCGCTGCTGCTTCTCCTGTTGAGCAGCAGCGGCCGCTACACAAAGAAAAAGATTAAAAAAAAATTGAAAACCTGGCTGAAACGCAGCACCCCGGCACTGTAGACAGCCATTAGGCATTGGCTGTTTCCCCGCAGCCGCTCCTCCTCTTGCCTCTACGTCACTGCCCCTGGAGGAAGACCCCGGAGGAGCGCAGTGACATAGAGGCAAGAGGAGGAGCGGCTGCGGGGCAACAGCCAATGCCTAATGGCTGTCTACAGTGCCGGGGTGCTGCGTTTCAGCCAGGTTTTCAATTTTTTTTTTATCTTTTTCTTTGTGTAGCGGCCGCTGCTGCTCAACAGGAGAAGCAGCAGCGGCCGGAAATGGGGGCTGGTGCCGCGTGCGTCGCGACTTCGCGCCGTTCGCGGGAAACTTGGCAGGGGGAGGGAAACCAACAGAGGGAAGGATTGGGGAGAGAGAGAAAGAGGGAAACCAACAGAGGGAAGGATTGGGGAGAGAGAGAAAGAGGGAAAACAACAGAGGGAAGGATTGGGGAAAGAGGGAAAACAACAGAGGGAAGGATTGGGGAGAGAGAGGGGAAAACAGATGGAAGGATGGGGAGAGAGGGAAAACCAGATGGAAGGATTGGGGAGAGAGGGAAAAACACAGATGGAAGGATTGGGGAGAGTGGGAAAAACAGATGGAAGGACGGGGAAAGAAAGAGGGAAAACAGATGGAAGGATGGGGAGAGGGGGGGGGGAAACAGATGGAAGGATGGGGAGAGAGAGGGAAAACGGAAGGATAGGGAGAGAAAGAGGGAAGAATGGAAGAATGCAGAAAGAAATAGGGGAGACACTGGAAGGATGGGGAGAGAAAGCAGAGCTGCTGGATGGAAAAGGGGAATAGAGAAAGACTGCAGAATAAGAGGAAAGGGCATGGGGAGAACAAGGGTGAGGAAAAGATGAAAAGCCACAGGTAGATGAAGGAAATTAAAGAATGGATAGTAAGAATGAATTAAATCTGGACAGAGAGAGAGCCTGAAAAATATTGAAGAAAGCAAAGAAAAAGGAGACAAAAATGACAAATGGCACAGAAGAGTTAAGCGAAAACAAAGGAAAGCAGAATCACAGACTGGGACCAATATGGAAAGAAAAACAGTCACCAGACAACAAAGGTAGAAAAAAATCATTTTATTTTCATTTTAGTGTTTGTAATATGTCCAATTTGAGAATTTACATTGGCTGTCTTATTTTGCACTGGGTATACTGGAGCTGTAAGAGCTTACAGAGATTATTTATAATGAAAAAAAATCACGTTATTTTTTTCTCCTATAGTACTATAATATTTTCAATGATGTCTGTTTATATGCCCCATGGCTGGTATAGGGGGTGTGGTTAATGTGGGTGTGGCTATCATAGGGGTGGAGCCATATGTGGTGACCCCGCCCATAATGAGTACCGGCACCTTTTTTTCTACAAAAAAAGCACTGATTACAAGAAAAGTTACTTTTGGTCATTATCGGACAAAAACAGGATTGAGAAGCAATCCTTTAAGGTAACACTTAAACAATCATGTTTAAACAGAATTACTTCTAATACAGACCCCGAGTGCACTAGCCGTTCAAGACAGAGTTGAAAAACAATCTTTAAAATTCACTTCCATTGCAATTGGTCCTTGATTTTCAATGCAGTCTGAACGACAGTCCATACATAAGTCAATACTCTACATCAGGTAAAACAACTAAAAGAAAGTAACAAGACACATTATACAAATGGATAATATACTGACAACTAATTTCAGCAAACATACTAAAATTAACAGGAAGTATAATTTCTGAGCAAATAGTAATAATGCTGCCTACTAATAACTAACCAAAATTCAATATCTAATATAATAAAACGCACCGTGAACGTTCTGAAGACAACGTTCTGAAGTCACTCAAACACTCCCTGTAGGGTTCGTGGATTCATGGTGTGAAGCCACCCAGCCGTCTCTGCCCCGACCTCGCGTCAAACGTCATGACGTCGAGGGCGGAAAAAAAAAACAAATAAACGGATCGCACCCACGCACAGTGCGTTTTATTATATTAGATTTACCTCCGTGGTGCCGGTTCCGGCAGCGCAGCGTCAGGGAAGGAGGCGGCGCTCCCGACGTCTCTAGCCTTCCCTTCGCTGTGTTCCACCTTCTTCTGACGTCAAGGATGACGTCAGAAGAAGGCGGAACACAGCGAAGGGAAGGCTAGACGTCGGGAGCGCCGCCTCCTTCCCTGACGCTGCGCTGCCGGAACCGCCATGGAGGTAAACTTAAAAAGAAAAAAAAAAAAAGGGATATTGGGGGGAGAGAAGAGGGTGGGCAGTAAAGTTGAACAATGGGAGCAGGAGGGCAGGGGAGAAACGACAGCATGGATGCGAAGGGGGGGGGCATGGATGCGAAGGGGGGGAGAAGAGGGCTGGCCAGGCTGGGACATGGGAGAGAGAGGAGCATGGATGCGAGGGGGGGTCAAGGAAGGGAGAGAGGGGAATTGCAGGAAAAGGATGAATGGAGGGGGCAGGGGACAGAGGAGCATGGATGGGCATGGATTGGGAGGGCAGGGCTCAGGGAGAGAGGGGAAGTGCTGGAAAGGGATGAATGGAGGGGGCAGGGGACAGAGGAGCATGGATGGGCATGGATTGGGGGGGCAGGGCTCAGGGAGAGAGGGGAATTGCTGGATAGGGATGAATGGAGGGGACAGATGGGCATGGATGGATATGGATTGCAGGGCAGGGCTCAGGGAGAGAGGAGAATTGCTGGATAGGGATGAATGGAGGGGGCAGGTGACAGAGGAGCATGGATGGGCATGGATTGGGAGGGCAGGGCTCAGGGAGAGAGGGGAATTGCTGGAAAGGGATGAATGGAGGGGCAGGAGACAGAGGAGCATGGATGGATATGGATTGCAGGGCAGGGCTCAGGGAGAGAGGGGAATTGCTGGATAGGGATGAATGGAGGGGGAAGGTGACAGAGGAGCGTGGATGGGCATGGATTGGGAGGGCAGGGCTCAGGGAGAGAGGGGAATTGCTGGATAGGGATGAATGGAGGGGACAGATGGGCATGGATGGATATGGATTGCAGGGCAGGGCTCAGGGAGAGAGGGGAATTGCTGGATAGGGATGAATGGAGGGGGGCAGGTGACAGAGGAGCATGGATGGGCATGGATTGGGAAGGCAGGGCTCAGGGAGAGAGGGGAATTGCTGGATAGGGATGAATGGAGGGGACAGATGGGCATGGATGGATATGGATTGCAGGGCAGGGCTCAGGGAGAGAGGGGAATTGCTGGATAGGGATGAATGGAGGGGGCAGGTGACAGAGGAGCATGGATGGGCATGGATTGGGAGGGCAGGGCTCAGGGAGAGAGGGGAATTGCTGGAAAAGGATGAATGGAGGGGGCAGGGGACAGATGGGCATGGATTGGGAGGGCAGGGCTCACACTCTCTCTCTCATATACAATGTCTTTCTGACTCTCACTCTCACACACTGTCTCACACTGTATCACATTCACTCTCTATGTGCCACACAGTCACTCACACACTTGCTTGGTCTCATACACTCACTCTCACAGAGAATCTGTGTCTCACACACACTCTCTCTCGCACACACACACACACACACACTCTCTCTCTCTCACACTGTGTCTCACATGCACACACTCTCATTCTCACACACACACTCTCTCACAAACACACTCACACCCAGACTCATTCTCTCTCTCACACACACACACTCACACTTTCACTCTGTCTCTCACACAGTCACTCTCACATACACTCTCCCAAACATACACACTCCGAGGAAAACCTTGCTAGCGCCCATTTCATTTGTGTCAGAAATGGGCCTTTTTTACTAGTTACAAATAATACACACTGCTTAGTTACACCAAACTACACAATTTGCCCACAACAAAAGAGGTCAGTGCACAAGGCAATATTTGAAATTATTAATCAAGTTGTGGAAGGAATCCACCGGTAAAATTCACCTCCACAAGCATAGGCGCCCGGTATAAGAGGCTTGGACAGGCTAAGCCTCCCCTGCTGTGCTCTGAGAGGTTTAAATTGTTGATTTACCTCCATCCTCACAGCAGGAGCTGCAGTGAAAGCCCTCTAGCCTTGTGTAACCAATTGTAGAAATTGGTTTATGGTTTGTTTACCTTATTGCTGGGAGAGCAGGGGGGGGGGGGGGGGGTTGGCTGGGTTGCCAGGGAGATATTTAACAAGGATGACTTCCTGACCTGCACTGAGAACAGATAGCAGCAGAATCGGACAACCAGACAACAAAGGTAGAAAAGATCATTTTATTTTCATTATAGTGTTTGGAATATGTCCACTTTGAGAATCAGGTGCTCAACATCAAAAGTTTATATTTATTTACTTATTTATGGCATTTATCCCACATTAAACATGAATTAGGGTGTTTTGTGGCTGTACATGAGAATTGTGATGATATGATCCCTTGTTTCATATTGTTGACGGTCTGCATTTTCCGTATGGGTGGTATATTGGTGTATTAGGTTCTGCCCAGTTTAATATTTATGGTACAGTAGGGTTCTGAGTGTGTTTTTGCACAAAGTTGTGCATAGTGTTTTGTAGTTGAGCGATTGTGCTTAGAAAATGCTTTGAGCAACCACTTTATTCTTTGACATATGATACATATCTAATATCTAAATTTAATAAAAGGTATTAATTGTGACTTTTATTTTTATTTATTTATTTTTTTCTGTGTGTTATCAGACAATTATGGATTTAAGCTCCACCCCTGGCCCCACCCCTAACCCCGCCCCCTTTAGCCTCCCCAAACAGTTGGGCCACCGACCGCCTATGTCCACAAGTATTCAGAACTAGTCATCTTGAGTCCCCTTAGAAGGGGAAGGCGGTAGAACGAGAGGACATGAAATGAGATTGAAGGGGGGCAGACTCAAGAAAAATGTCAGGAAGTATTTATTCACAGAGAGAGTGGTGGATGCTTGGAATGCCCTCCCGCAGGAGGTGGTGGAAATGAAAACGGTAACAGAATTTTTTTGTTTGTTTGTTTTTGTTACATTTGTACCCTGCGCTTTCCCACTCATGGCAGGCTCAATGCGGCATACATGGGGCAATGGAGGGTTAAGTGACTTGCCCAGAGTCACAACGAGCTGCCTGTGCCTGAAGTGGGAATTGAACTCAGTTCCTCAGTTCCCCAGGACCAAAGTCCACCACCCTAACCACTAGGCCATTCCTCCTTCTACATGCGTGGGATAAACATAAAGGAATCATGTTCAGAAGGAATGGATCCTCAGGAGCTTAGCCGAGATTGGGTGGCAGAGCCGGTGGTGGGAGGCGGGGATCGTGCTGGGCAGACTTACACGGTCTGTACCAGAGCTGATGGTTGGGAGGCGGGGCTGGTGGTTGGGAGGTGGGGATAGTACTGGGCAGACTTATACGGTCTGTACCAGAGCTGGTGGTGGGAGGCGTGGCTGGTGCTGGGCAGACTTATACGGTCTGTGCCCTGAAGAGGACAGGTGCAAATCAAGGTAGGGTATACACAAAAAGTAATACATATGAGTTTATCTTGTTGGGCAGACTGGATGGACCGTGCAGGTCTTTTTCTGCCATCATCTACTATGTTTCTATGTTTGAGCCTTATCCCTTTGCATAAGGGCAAATAGATGTTACAATATGCAAGTAGTAAATTATGCTATATTAATTTCTACTTGTAAACTGAGTATAATCAACTATCTGACTATAATCAAAGATAACTCTTATCATATTGCAAAATAATAGGCTGATTAATATCAGTTCTAATACATTTTGTGTTGTCTAAAGTTTCAGCATCAATAGCATTTATTATCTCTACACCTGTACCAAAATCTCCTAACAAGATATCATACTAAACTCATTTTACTCTACAATTAAGGCAATTAAGAGTACTACAGTTTTTACACAGGTCTTCATAGGTATAGTGTTCACACAAGAAGAATATAAACATTTGCTAATGGTGTAAATGTCAACAATGTCTGTATTTTTGAGTCAACAATGCTTTATTGACTGTCTCTGACTTGTGCAAGTCATATTAAACTCATTCATGTGACAGGACTTCTTTCCATATTTGAGTGTTGTTGACAGTTGCACATCTAGTTAGCCGAACATGTGTCTTGTTGTCAGATTTCACTCTGATTCTTCCACTGCCACGTCAGCTTGCCTTGTCTTTCGGTGGTAAGATGTAGTTGTCCATCGGAGGTAATGGCAATACCCAAAGACACCATAAGAAGGAGAATTATACTGACTCTTACAAGGATTTATAAATGAAACATATTAACAAATTAATTACTCTCTAAAATAACATTTATTCGCTGGGACATAAGTCCATTTTACCCCGCCCAGATCGGAGGATCAGGATTGTATTGTCCACCCCTTGGGCAATAATTTCAGCAGGCTATGGGGACCCATTTTCTTGGGTAATCCACACCTTTGCACCTGCAGACAAATTAGTGGATCCAAAGCCTTTATCCCCTCGTGTGGTAAAGGTGGTGGGTGGATCCAACTTCACAATCCCAGATTGTAACACAGGTAAAATTAATAATTAGACCAGCACAAATAGGCATGCATGATGTAAAATAAAAATTCAAATGTGGTAGATGACAATAGGCATATTTTCAAAGCACTTTGGGAGGCTAAGTTCCATAGGTTTCTATGGAACTTTGGGAGGCTAAGAGCTTTGAAAATGAGCTTGAATATAATATAAAATAGTGTTAATGACAATGTATGTACCTGAGGAAATTATATAAATAAAAAAGACTTGTGGCAGTAGATATATAATATATAAAAATATATATTGCTAAACGGAAATAAAACTGCTGATGGGGCTAAATAGGAGCTCAGGATACTGTACATGAAGATCAAGGTGCTTGTATAGATAGGGACAGTGACATATATCTCTCAAAGGGAAGAAAAAAAGATGTTTGACCAACCTTAAAGAATCGATCTGGAGACAAGGAAATAAGGATCAGTCGGAAGGTAAAATGGTCTGAAAAAAATGTATTCTGAAAAAAATAATAAAATATATTTATTTATGAATGTTGAGGAAAACATCCTTGGCAGTGTAGCAAAGAGCAGAGTGGAAAAGGACAGCTAAAAAGCTTTGGTATATCACAGAGCAAGCTAGCCGTAACAGTGCAGCACAGAGCAGAGAGGAAAAAAACAGCTGAAAAGCCTCTAGATAAGGGAGCATGAGTGTATCCTAGAAACGACCCTTGAAGATTAGAAAGCATCTGCCTTTGAAAGTAAACAGAGTGAATCCAAAGAAGTGAAAGGAAGAGGGCATGGGTGTAAATAGTACCTTTAGAAAGACCCTTGAAGTTTTGATACATCACTCTGTAGTCTGTTTGGAAACGGAACAGCGTGTGAACTGCTGGTCAGTTGTAAACAAAATAGCGTCTAAACGCTTGTGGGGAGAAACATATACATTTGTTTGGTGCCTATTTGTGCTGGTTTATATTATAACATATATATCCACACATTATGAGTCCATATATAAGTGTATCC
The DNA here is from genome assembly GCF_901765095.1 of Microcaecilia unicolor. NCBI lineage: Eukaryota > Metazoa > Chordata > Amphibia > Gymnophiona > Siphonopidae > Microcaecilia > Microcaecilia unicolor. The sequence continues at coordinate 342,677,187 of NC_044032.1, read as the reverse complement.
ACATATGTATTGAGATTTTTTGCCTGTTAAATAGCACTATATATATATGTGTATTTTTCAGAGGTTATCTGTGCATGTTATTTTCTGCTAATTTTTTATTCTTTCCTATTTACATCTACACATTACGAGTCCATATATATGTGTATCCACATATGTATTGAGACTCTTGCCCGTTAAATAGCACTATATATGTGTATTTTTCAGAGGTTGTCTGTGTATTTTTTTATATATTTCTTTGCCACATTTTATAAGTATATGTGTATGTATTTATCATATAATTTTATATGTATATGTGCAGTTTTTAATTTTTAATTATTATATTTTTTAACCTATTGTTTAGACTCCTGAAGCAGGCCTGTGGCCGAAACACGGTACTGTGTCGAGTCTGTGAATAAAGTGGTACTTTGTACACCAGTTTCCTGTTTCCCTGGAGTCATTGGTCCACTTCCCACTTTCCCTTATCTGTTGATTTCTCGTGTGAGTTAGTGTTCATCCACCTTGGTGGAACACCTCCTCCAAAATTAATAATTAAGCAATTCTATCATTAGCCTGAAGTATAACCCTTACTTTTCATTGATAGTCTGTATCAATCACCCCTCCCAAAGCCTGTATTAATTATTTGAATATCTGTAACAATTTAACCATTTGTAGAGCATATAAATAAAGCCCGGCCGCTCCTGGAGTAGCCCTGTAGGGCATCATAGCTCCTGCTGTAATTCCCCGATATTCTAATTGGTCATGTTTGGTAGTCAAGACTTGTAGGTTAGGTGTAACCATTCGCATTAGGGGTGTTTCTGCCTCCCCAATAGGCCGATACCAAATTTATTTTCCAATTCTTTAATGATCCCCCTATTTTACATATTTATTGTTTCAATAGACCATTCATTTGTTATTATGGTCTGAAGCATATTGTTACCAATTAACCTTCAAAAATGGGAACCATTATCAATTATCAGTTCTAAAGTTTTAAAAGTGTTGCCTGCAAGGATGTGCAATTACATATCTAAAATAATTAGCTACTGCTGTGCACACATATTTACATCCTTGCAAATTGGGTAAAAGTTCTGTATAATCCATCTACCAAATTTGTTCAGGTAATTTTCCCCTTTTTAATTACCCCTCAGACATGTGGGGAACAGATCGCCTAGTCTGGTATTAACAGGCCAGACATTCAACTATAACAATTTTAATAACATCCATAATTAAACTAATACCACGATCTGTTGTCCACCTGTGAGTGGCCTTTCTTCCCAGACGTTCACATTTTTGTGCACCCATTTCACCAAACCTGAGCATTTATCTGGCTCTTCCACAGTCATCAGCCACTGCGCTGTAGAGATGTTCTAGAGTATCTACATAAAAAAACAATAACATTAATATTTTATACAATTCCCACAATTCTCTGCCCCACAAATCTTTCATATTAATTTTCTAGTTAGTTTTATACCAAATGAATTAGCCACGTGGCTAATTCATTTACCACAGATCATGAATCTGTATATATGTATGACATTGCCCTAAATTTCCTGTTTTCAAAGCCATATAGGCAGCATACTGCTCTGCATATTGACTACTTGCTCCCTCCCCACTGCATTCTAGTGAATGCTTTAGTGTGGGATTATAAACTACTGCTGAATTAATTATAAACTTTTCCCCCACCTGACTGGGCTTTCCACCCATTCCAGAGGCTCTAGCCCAATAACATGCTAATAACTATTATTTTAAAAAAAAGTCGTATACCTAATTCCTGCCTCTGGTAACTGGTGACCCCAAAATCCTAAAGGCACCCCAGTCTTTTGTTTCTGCCAGAGGCTCCAATTAGCATAATGAGACACTTAGCTCTACCTCTCCTGGCTGCACTGGTCAGAGTTCTAAGGCAGTTCCTATTGCCTGTTGCGCTGCTTCAAAAGCTTGTTGTTTCTTTTCTCCCCACTCAAAATTATATTTTTTTTGCCAAAATTTGCCCCAGGTGGGGTACATGTTGTCTCCAAAAGCCAAATAATCCAATCCAAATTTTTCTGTTTAGCTCTTGGCAAAATTTATCTTGCTGAATATCTAGAAATTTAACTGTTTGGGATGGTCCTTGTATCTTATCAGGATCTCCCATCCTTTGTTCTTTAAATGTCATAATATCATCAATATAATGCACAATTTGCATATGATCAGCTAGAGGAAACTCATCTATACTGCCTGCCCTGCCAACTGAAAGCAAATTGATCCCAATGTTACTCATTAACTGGTATTGTAAAAAAAAAAAACATTAGCCAAATAGTCTCTCTATCAAAATAATAGTATCCGGGACTGCAGCAGTTAAAGCGGGTGTAACTTTGTTTAGTTCTAATTCTAAAAAAACAAACAAACCTATGGCTCTAAAACCCCAATGTTTTGCCAAATTCCTATATTTTTGGCAAAAGCTCTTATTAACATAATTTTCATTCCCTAAGACACTTAATTAATTGAACTGCTCACAGATCAAACAATTTGTCTGTTCAAAAGCCTGTTTTTTTTTTAAACAAACCCTGTTGCTTCCTTTCCCATGCTCAAGGTCATTCCTTCCTTGATAATAAGCACTGCTTACAAAAGCTCCTATGTCTGACAGTTTCAGTTTCCCTGACTGAAAACGGTCCACAAGTCTCTATACAATTTAACTCCTAACCCCTTATTTTAAATATGCAATTAATCTCCAAATGAATCTAAACATATACTACATCACACTTACAAAAGCACTCGCTCAGTTAACTGCGTAAATCACACATAATTTCTTACTGCATCACACTCAGTTATCTTAATTGCATAGATCACACAGCATTCTAACTACAAATCACACACTTTAGACATTCCAATTCTGTACTTTTCCTATGCTGCTTAATCCCGTCTATAACGGGCTTCCAGATAAGCACTGTTACATAGTAACATTGTAAATGATGGCAGATGGTCCATCCAGTCTGCCCAACAAGATAAACTCATTTTTGCATAGTAATTCCCTCTCTCTTACTGTTTTCAGCATTTTGCCTGCAGCAAGGCAATGATTCTTTTAAACCGGAATCCTGTTCCTCCCATTAGGACCACTCAGTGGGTAAAATAACATATAATACTCATTCCAGCTTTGGAATTCAACTCTCCCCTGTATCTGCATTCCTCTTACAAAGGTGTCATTCTTTGCACGAATCCCATCCTCGTCGCCAAATTGTACCGCTATGGATTTACAGCCTGTCCCACTAACACAGACTGCTCAATGATTACCGTAGATTCTTTTGGATTCGTGATAAGTAAATGAAACCTTTATTAGAGGAAGCTAGATTCTACAATTGGAGTAGTTCTCATTGTTAGTGAGCTTCCACGTGGGTCCTCTCCGAGTCCGGTCTTGGGTTCCCCAATCGACAGACCAGGCGGGTTTTTCGCGGTTCGGTCATATAAGTACATAAGTACGTAAGTAATGCCATACTGGGAAAAGACCAAGGGTCCATCGAGCCCAGCATCCTGTCCACGACAGCGGCCAATCCAGGCCAAGGGCACCTAGCAAGCTTCCCAAACGTACAAACATTCTTTACATGTTATTCCTGGAATTTTGGATTTTTCCAAGTCCGTTTAGTAGCGGTTTATGGACTTGTCCTTTAGGAATCCGTCCAACCCCTTTTTAAACTCTGCTAAGCTAACCGCCTTCACCACTTTCTCCGGCAACGAATTCCAGAGTTTAATTACACGTTGGGTGAAGAAAAATTTTCTCCGATTTGTTTTAAATTTACTACACTGTAGTTTCATCGCATGCCCCCTAGTCCTAGTATTTTTGGAAAGCGTGAACAGACGCTTCACATCCACCTGTTCCACTCCACTCATTATTTTATATACCTCTATCATGTCTCCCCTCAGCCGTCTCTTCTCCAAGCTGTATAGCCCTAGCCTCCTTAGTCTTTCTTCATAGGGAAGTCGTCCCATCCCTGCTATCATTTTAGTCGCCCTTCGCTGCACCTTTTCCAATTCTACTATATCTTTCTTGAGATGCGGCGACCAGAATTGAACACAATACTCAAGGTGCGGTCGCACCATGGAGCGATACAACGGCATTATAACATCCTCACACCTGTTTTCCATACCTTTCCTAATAATACCCAACATTCTATTCGCTTTCTTAGCCGCAGCAGCACACTGAGCAGAAGGTTTCAGTGTGTTATCGACGACGACACCCAGATCCCTTTCTTGGTCCGTAACTCCTAACGTGGAACCTTGCATGACGTAGCTATAATTCGGGTTCTTTTTTCCCACATGCATCACCTTGCACTTGCTCACATTAAACATCATCTGCCATTTAGCCGCCCAGTCTCCCAGTCTCGTAAGGTCCTCTTGTAATTTTTCACAATCCTGTCGCGATTTAACGACTTTGAATAACTTTGTGTCATCAGCAAATTTAATTACCTCGCTAGTTACTCCCATCTCTAAATCATTTATAAATATATTAAAAAGCAGCGGACCCCTGAGGAACCCCACTAACTACCCTTCTCCATTGTGAATACTGCCCATTTAACCCCTCTGCAGTTGGTGCTCGTCTATTGCCTCTTCTTCCGAGGTTAGTATGAAGGAGCGCTGTGGTGAGCTGAATCATCGATGCTCACGGTCTCTGCTTGTCTCCCCCAGCACCACGCTGCAATCCAATTCAGTCTGCGCTGTCAGTTGGTCTCAGCAGGTCTCAGCACGGCTGTGAAGTTGTCACGGTCCAGTATTTCAGAGGATAGCGTTGGGTTGGTCAGGGTCCGTTCCGGTCTGGTTGGAGGTTACCTTAGGCCAGCGATTGCTCCGTGTTGCAGGTCTGGCGCAATGTTCCTGGGTTTGCGGATGCCCGTTTTCTGCTGTCCTCTCCTTCGGCCGGTCTCAGTTTGGTGTCGTGCTTGGCGCTGAGCTTTTCGCAGCTGTCCTGCAAAATTTGAGATCAGCGAGTGGGGTATCGGTGAGTTATTCCACACGTGGGAGCTCTGCGTTGTCTGCCTCTCTTAGCTCGGACGTCCTATTTCCGCACTTTCCTGGTGAAAATGTGGGAGAATTACCTTGCGGAGAATTATCCTGAGTCAGTGGACCCCACAGTGTACTGGAAAGCAGGAAAGGCCATATTGAGAGGGCACAGATTGGCATATGGGGCGCGAACTCGTAAGGAACAGGAGAGGCAACTGGTTACTCTGTCACATCAATTACAACAGATGAGGGCAACGCACATTTTTACGCAAGACGAGGAGGCCAAAAGAGAATAATATTCTATACGTAAGAAAATTAATGACTTACTGAATGATAGAACAGCGAGGGATATTCACATGTACAAATATAATCTTTATAGATGGGGGAACAAAGCAGGGAAGAAGGATTAAGTCGATGGAGGGGAGACCAATGACGTCGGTGGAGGGGATTCAAAATGAGTTTGTGCGGTTTTATAAGGGCTTGTACGACAAGGGCGATATAGACTGGAACCAGAGGGAGTCCTTTTTTGAGAATGTCTTTGCCTCAGCTGTCGCAGGCGCAGAGAGATACCTTGAATGCCCCCGTTGAGAGGGAAGAGATAGGTCAAGCGATTAAGCGTTTGAAGCTGGCAAAGGCACCTGGACCTGATGGGTTGGGGCCGGAGTTCTATAAGATTTGGGGTACAAAGATATGTCCCCCCTTCCAGGAGCTCTGTCATAATCTTTGCGAGAAGGGAGTGGCAGGAGGAGAGCTGACACACGCCCACATAGTAGTACTCCCTAAGCCTGGTAGGGATGTGGAGGCATTAGGGTCCTATCGCCCAATATCACTCCTTAATCAGGACATTAAATTGTTTGCAAACATATTATTTTATTTATCATTTTACTTAATTACATTCACATTTATCACATAAATGTAAGGAAATACAGAAATTAATATAAAAAGGAAAACATTTTCTCTCAACAATATATATTTACATAATTGTCCACAATTGGAAGATCCAAGATCAGGAAAACAATCTTAAAGAAAATAAGAAAAACTCAAAATGGTTAATCTTACACTTCACATTTTCTGAGGGAGGAAGGTTAATCGGTTATTGCAGCCGGTACAGTGGTAACTGAAGGAAGTTGCTGCAGAGGATTCTTCATCTGTTTCCACAAACTCTTATAATTTCTTAGGTTCAAACAAATAAGTAATAAGGAAAATAAAACACTTACAAGGGAATCGTGCTAGGAAGGTCCCACCTGGGGCCAGGGGTGTAGCCACGGGCGGGCCTGGATGGGCCCAGGCCCAGCCACTTTCCCTCCAGGCCCGCCCAGCCAAGATCCTCGTACCAGTCCCCACCTGCTCACCAGCTCCATCGAGGGACACAGACCAACCCTTTTCTGCCACCCGGCACACAGCCTTAAAAAAAAGAATCAGAGAAGCGCCTCGCGTCTGCTGCTCTCTCTGCCCTGCTCTGCGCTGTTGCAGCTGTAAAGCGATTTGCTCTTCGGCCCTTCCTTCACTGTGTCCCGCCCGCTGATGTAACTTCCTATTTCCGCGAGGGCGGGACACAGTGAAGGGCCAACGAGCAAATCGCTTTACAGCTGCAGCAGCGCAGAGCAGGGCAGAGCAGCAGACGCGATGCGCTATTGCGCTTCACCGATTCTTTTTTAAGGCTGTGTGCCGGGTGGCAGAAGAGGGTCGGTTTGGCCCTCCATCGACGGAGCTGATAGGCAGGGGAAGGTATTTGAACATTGCTAGGTTGGGGTGCTCGCTTCCCCCTCCTCGCGCATGTGGCCTTTCACTTGCCAACTTGGAAGGCACAGTTTTTAAACAAAAAGATGGAGAGGTGTGATGATACAGTTACATGCTGGGGGGGGGGGGGGAGGGAAGAAAATGCTGCTACAGCAATTCGGAGGCCAGTGCAACATCTGAGGAACTGGGAAGGAGGAAGGGATTTTTCACTGTTGCAGAACTGGGTATAGCCGAAGAGGAAATATTTCTTTTTAGCTTCTGTGTAAAAAGAAGCATTAAGACAATCAGAATCAGAGTGGGAGGGGGTACCCAAGAAACACTACTCACACCTAGTGCCCACCCATATTAGCTCTGGGCCCACCGAAAATGTCAGGTCTGGCTACGCCACTGCCTGGGGCAATGATTCCTGGCTTAAAAGCCAAGACTTCACACCTCACAGTCTGCGATTCCCTTGATGTGTCAGGAAATATATTTATCTTTAAACCCAAAAAAACTATCAACCATGTATCGGCAACACAATTTCAAAACATTGTTCCTATCTAATCAAAGACGAAAGTCACTAATAATATAACTCTATCTATAACTTCTGAATTTTCCAAAATGTCAGTTAAACTTACATCTCTTTTCTCTGATAAAGAAATTTTTAAAGGAAATATAATTTTAGTCACCAAAAGGTGGCTATCAGAAAGTATAAGCAAAGTATCAGAGAAATATTTCTTCAAGAATTCAGTAGCTGATATATAGGATATTATAGGTAAATTTATCATTCTCAAGTTATTTTCCCTTAATTGGTTCTCCAGAAATTCCATTTTTTACAAGAAAGATAACTATTCTTCATTACCAAATTATCTAATTTTCATAAAGAAGCCATTTCCGTAATCAAAGTCTCCATGTTTATATCTTGGACTTCCACTTTGTTAGATAAGTATTAATATAAATTCTTTAACTCACATAGTGAAAAATTTTAAACATCTGAAGAAGACAGTTATTCACATTCTGCTGCAGTTCCTTTAGTACGTCCTTTATGACATTATTGGCTTCACCAAGTCCAATTTCTCCACAGAAACCGCTCCAGATATCTTCGGGGGGAAGAGCTCACTCTCCAATCTCCCAGTTGGTTTATTATCTGGAGTCGATGCTGCGCCAGGACCTCCTCGGGTCACATGAAAATCCTAACCCACTTCGGGCGTTTCCATTATTAACCTCCATAGCGAAGCATTACTATTTCCGGGTTTTGGAGGGGTCGTGCCAACAGGGGGACTCAAAATCACTCCCTCCACTGAGATTCGGCAATAAAGCCTTGCTGTTCCCCGAAGCCAGAACCGATATCCCCGATGTTATGACCCTGAATCTCTCCAAAATAGACTGAGAAGTGGTGGGAACCCCAGCCGTGTTCGAGGAGGACAGCACCACGGCTTTGCCTTTTCTCTTCCCCATTCTCTGGGGAGCGCGCCCTCTTCTTCAGGCATTCTGGTGTAAAACGGGAACTCAGCTAGCGTACGTCCTCCCTCAACGCCATCTTGGATCCTCCAGATTGGGACACTCTTTGTCTGGTTTCTCCACAGAGGCCTGTCTGATATGGGTAACCCTACAGCATAGCCATCTGAGTCATTGAAACATGGAAGCCCCTCCACCACTTGCAAGGTGGTGTCCCTTCGGAGGGGTGTTTGCAAACATATTAGCCCATCGCTTGGGTTCCTCGCCTTAATACATACGGATGAGGCGGGCTTTGTGCCAGGCAGATACACGTCTTCCAATGTGCTCCGGGCTTTGACAGTTTTGCAGAGATTGGGTGGTTTACCAGGAGACGCTATTATTACGAGCCTTGATGCCGAGAAGGCGTTTGACAAGATCTTGAGGGATTACCTGTTCTGGGTGTTACCTCAATTTGGAATTATGGGACATTCTTGGGTAGAGTTAGGGCTTTGTATCATAACCCCACAGCTCAAATTTTGATCAATGGAGCGTTATCCCCGGTTTTTGGGTTGAAGAGAGGTACAAGGCAGGGGTGCCCGCTTTCGCCTATGTTATTTGTGTTGTCGCTGGAGCCCTTTGCTGAAAAGATTAGGAGAGCTGATCAAGTGCAGGGTATTCGGGTTGGCTCTCAAGAATTCAAAATTAATTTATTTGCCGATGATATGCTCATATACCTAGATAGGGCTACCACGTCAGTGCCCAAAATGATTGAATTGATCTTACAATTTGGATCTTTTTTGGGCTTAAGGATTAATTTTGAAAAATCTGAAGCTCTGCCAGTCTCCGCCCCGTGCAAGTGTCAACAGTTGTCAGCATTCCCTCTGGCATGGTCTTCGGGAACATTGAAATACCTAGGGGTGTATCTTCATAGGAACATGAGGGCCATTTACCGAAGGAATATACAGGACAAGCTAGATACTCTTAAAGCATTATGTCACCGTTGGCATGCATTGCCACTCTCGCTGCTAGGTAGAGTAGCACTAGTAAAAATGGTCATGTTGCCCAAGTTATTATATCCAGTGCAGATGCTGCCCTTGTGGATTACAAAGCGGGACAAAGCATGTTTCAAAGGATTCACGGGGTCTTTTATTTGGGCAGGACGTAGGGCAAGAATAGGCTTAGCCAAACTAACACAATTCAGAGCTAGGGGGGGCTACAGATTTATTTATGGCATTTATATCCCACATTATTCCCACCCATGGACAGGTAAGCAACATTAATACAAAATACAGGAATTAGCGTCAGAGAAGGGAAAGAGGAACAACAGGAGGGAGAAGGAGAGAGGGGAAGGTGACATAGAGGCATATTTTCAAAGCACTTAGCCTCCCAAAGTTCCATAGAAACCTATGGAACTTAGCCTCCCAAAGTGCTTTGAAAATATGCCTCATAGTAACATAGTAGATGACGGCAGAAAAAGACCTGCATGGTTCATCCAGTCTGCCCAAGACAAACTCATATGTGTATACCTTACCTTGAATTTGTACCTGTCCTTTTCAGGGCACAGACCATATAAGTCTGCCCAGCAGTATTTCCCGCCTCCCAACCACCAGTCCCGCCTCCCATCACCGGCTCTGGTACAGACCGTATAAGTCTGCCCTCCCCTATCCTCGCCTCCCAACCACCACCCCCTCTTCCCCCCAACTGCTCCGCCACCCAATTTCAGCTAAACTTCTGAGGTGACAATTTGTCGATGTGGCTGCTGTGGCTCAGAGGGATGTAACACCAGGAGGGCCCACAGCATATGCTCTATCTATCTATGCCAGATATTCATCTGTATAATGTAGCAGCTTTACTCAGATGGATTCATGAAATGTACACAGGGGCCACCAGATTTGCACCACCATATATATGGGAGGGGGGATTTTTACCACACTCGGGGTTTAATCTCTTGCAGTTGCCAACGCAGAGGGGAGAGGGTATACAATTGCTTTTTCAGCCTTTGAGAAAGGCGTGGAAGTGGTGGAGGGAAGGCTTGGGAGGCGCATCAGGTCCCTCTCCTTTCTTAGCGGCAGTGGACAATCCTCAGTTCCCAGCGGGGCAGGGAGGAACGCGGTTTAAGGAGTGGGCGTGGAAGGGATGTAAATATGTGGGACAGTTCAAGGGGCCTGAGGGGGACTCTTTCCCTACATTTGAGCAGGCAAGGCAGATATGGAGTTTTGGACGAGAAGATTTTTTTCCTTTTATGCAATGGAGACACTATTGTGGATCTTTGTTGCCTGCAAACTCGTGTGGTCCCACTTTTTCTCGGCTGGATAAGATCTTCTGTCAGATTCCCAAAGAGGCCAATAGGCTTGCAGTCTGGTATGCCGCTGGTAGGGAGCATAGAGAGGCATCTTTCATGGTTAGATTAGCGGAGGGGTGGGGAGAGCAGTAGGGAGAGGAGATCACGGTGGACATGTTATCAGCATATTTCAAGGGAGCGTTCAGGGGTACTCCAAGTGCTAATTTGCAAGAAATGCAGTTTAAGCTGCTCCATGGTGCTTTCATTAGTAAGGAAAGGGGGAAGCGGATGGGGTTGTGGGAGGATGAGTGTTCTGGGCAATGTAAGCAACGAGTGGGCACACTTGTCCATACTTTTCTGGAATGTATTAAAGTGAATACTTTTTTGGGGGGGAGTGCTGGGGGCTGTGGAGCGTTTGTTGAATGTTTCGGTGGAATGGTCTTATAGGGTTTTACTTCTGGGGGATGAAACGTCTTTAGCTGACCAGGGATTATCTCCCCCACAGGTGCGCTTTGTATATGTGATGTTAATGATAGCTAGGAAAGCTATATTAGTGAATTGGATAGTAGCAGAACCACCAAATGTTCAGCAGTGGACAACAAAGATGGTGCAGATGGCCAAATGGGAGATAGAGAGGCTGCAAGCTTCTCGCCAAACAAGTGGCCAGGCATATAGAGCGTTATGGCAGCTGTATTTGGTATCATTTGTGGGGTCTCAACCTAATCCAGGGGGCGGGGGGGGGGGGAAGGGGAGAGGGGAGGGAAGTAAATAGGTGATGCATGTTTGTGGGGGACATTAATAAAAAAGCAAGGTGATATGCATGTTTAGGATGTCTCAGGATTTCTCTGTCAGTGCACATAAAATGGCTATGAAAATACTTTTATTGAATGAATAGTAGATATAGGAGATTGTATTTAGATCTTGTAATAGTTAGGAACTTTAGCCTGTATTTCTTGCTTTATATGTGTAAGCCTGCGATACACTTGTTAAAGATGTGCTTTGATTCACTGTAATGTTGATGCTATTCACCTTAATAAAAAATATTTTCAAAAGATGGACTTGGGGAAAATTCACTGCTTATTTCTAGGATAAGCAGCATAAAATATATTGTACGTTTTGGGGATCTTGCCAGGTACTTGTGACCTGGATTGGCCACTATTGAAAACAGGATGCTGGGCTTGATGGACCTTCGGTCTGCCCCAGTATAGCAATACTTATGTACTTATGAAACCCCTCTGATCCTAATGTTGCTCCAACGAGATCTGTTTTCCAGGTCTAACTTCCCCCAGAGAGCCCTGTTACCTTTGCCAAGAGGCTCCTGCTGGGATTTAAGTTCCTACACAGTATCATCGATGCTGTCTATTTTGGTCTCAAGCACCTCCTGGCATATACTAAGTTCACTCAGCTCTTTTTTTATGTCCTCAAGGGCCCCTTTTATTTAATCACACCATCTGCAGCTCCATGCTTTATATCACTCATCCACTGTTGCAGTGTGCTGTTATATTCCCTGTGGCTTATTTTTAGGCTCCTTGTACCTCTTCCCAAATTAACATGTACCAGCCATCCACAATTTGGGAGGACAAAAGAAACCAAGGCGACGTGCATATGAGAAGGTATATTTTTTATTTGCTTACCAAGTACAGATACAATTAATAGTTTCTCATGAGAGATCAGTATTATTATTATTATTAGCATTTGTATAGCACTACCAGACGCACGCAGCCCTGAACACATGACACAAAGAGATAGTCCCTGCTCAAACAACTTACTATCTAAATAATACAGACAGACAAAACAGACGTATAGGTCCAGGAAGTCTATTCCAGGCATAAGGTGCCGCGAGAGAAAAGGAACGAAGCCTGGAGTTAGCAGTGGGGGTGAAGGGGGACGCCAAGAGAGATTTGTCCAGTGAGCGGAGTTCACGGGGAGGGATGTAGGGAGAGATGAGAGTGGAGAGGTAATGGAGGGCTGCAGAGTGGATGCATTTAAAGGTCAGTAAGAGAAGTTTAAACTGTATGTGGAAGTGGACAGGGAGCCAGTGAAGTGACTTGAGGAGTGGGCTAGTGTGGGTATAATGATTCTGGCAGAAAATAAGTCGTGCCGCAGAATTTTGGACAGATTGGAGAGGAGAGAGATGGCTGAGCGGAAGACCAGTGAGAAGTAAATTGCAATAGTCCAAGCGAGAGATGACAAGGGTGTGCATAAGGGTTCTGGCAGCGTATTCAGAAAGGAAGGGGCAAATTTTGCTAATGTTGTAGATAAAGAAACGGCAGGTTTTGGCGATCTGTTGAATATGTGCAGAGAAGGAGAGAGAGGAATGAAAGATGACTCCAAGGTTACGAGCCGAGGGGACAGGGAGGATGTGAGAGCCATTAACACAGCTAGAGAAAGGGGGAAGAGGGGAGGTAGGTTTAGGGGGGAAAATGAGAAGTTCAGTTTTGGTCATGTTTAGCTTTAGATGGTGTTGAGACATCTAAGCAGCAATGTCGGACAAGCAGGTTGAAATTTTGTCCTGGATTGAGGTTGAGATTTCAGGGGTGGAGATGTAGATCTGAGAGTCATCAGCATAAAGATGGTATTGAAAGCCATGGGATGAAATCAGGGTACCAAGGGAAGAGGTATAGATGGAGAAAAGGAGGGGTCCAAGGACAGAACCCTGAGGCACACCAACTGAAAGCGGGATGGAAGTTGAAGAGGATCCACCTGAGTGAACACTGAAAGAACAAAGTGAGAGGTAAGAGGAGAACCAGGAAAGAACAGGGCCCTGGAATCCAAGTGAGGACAGCGTATCCAGGAGTCTAGTGTAGTCAACAGTGTCGAAAGCAGCTGAGAGGTCAAGAAGGATAAGGATAGAATAGAGACCACTGGATTTAGCCAGTAGCAGGTCATTAGAGACTTTGGTAAGTGCAGTTACAGTAGAGTGAAGAGGGCGAAAACCAGATTGGAGTGGGTCAAGAATAGGTTGTGAAGAAAGAAAGTCAAGACAACAGCGGTAAATGACACGTTCAAGTAATTTGGAGAGGAAAGGGAGAAGGGAGATGGGGCGATAGTTGGAGGGACAGGTAGGGTCAAGTGAGGGTTTTTTAAGAAGTGGAGTGACAACAGCATGTTTGAAGGCCGTAGGAACAGTTGCAGTGGAGAGTGAAAGATTATGGATGTGACAGATGACAGGGATAATAGTAGGAGAGATAGTGTTAAGTAGATAAGTGGGGATGGGATCAGAGGAACAGGTAGTACATTTAGAGGAGGAAAGAAGAAGGGCAGTTTCCTCAGTAGAAACTTCCGAGAAGGAGGAAAAAGAAGGAGAAGAAGGAGAGTAGGGGGTGAGGACTAAGGGAGAGAGAGGTGGGGAGGGTTTGGATGAAAATTCAAGGTTAATCTTACAGCTTTTATCGTGGAAGTGCTCAGCTAGGGTCTGAGGAGAAAGAGATGGGGGAATTGGGGACGGAGGTACCTTGAGAAGAGAGTTCAGTGTGGCGAAGAGAAGTCAAGGGTTGGAGCCAAGGGAATTTGTCAATTGGGTGAAATAATCCTGTTTGGCAAGTGAAAGGGCAGACTGGAAGGAGTTAAGCATGAATTTGAAATGAATGAAGTCAGCAAGGGTGCGGGATTTAAGCCAAGAACTTTCAGCAGAGCGGGCACAGGAACGAAAGTAGCGGATTTTAGAGGTCAGCCAAGGCTGGGGTTTGGTACACCTAGTAGGACGGGGCATGGGAGGGGCAAGAGTGTCCAGCGCAGAGGAGAGAATAGTATCATAGGAGGAAACGGCTTCATTTACAGACTTAGATAGAGTGGTGGTAGAGAATAGGTTAGAGACACAAGAGGATAGAGTAAAGGGGTCAATAGATCAGTACAGTTACCTAAAGAGATGTTCACTGTCTGCATCTCTGAAATACTGTTCTGATTCAGCTGCTTATATCGTTTGTTTCAGACAATGATTTACATGACTTTTTTTTCTGTAAATTATCCTTCTCACAGATTATTATCTGGTTCCCAGCATCTGGTTCCCTTAAGTTGCCAGACAACATTCTTCTGTTGTTTATACTAGTTTCTTTCCCAAGCCTGCCTTGCCCATAAGGGTATCATAATAGATCATAAATACCAGAGATCATGCAGGCTCATCAATCTCTGATAGAGTGCAAAGTCACACAGGCTTATCAATCTCTGGCCTTTTAACCCATTTCATAGTGCATAACTGTGCTCATAATTCTACAGGCCAGATCGCTCTATATCTGTGGTCTGCTATCCTTCAGGAATCTATGCTGCCATCTTGTTCTGCCTAGACCCACCTGCCACTCTCATTACTGCTGTTGCTTTTTCTCAAGAATATCGCCTGCTGAGAAGGTCGATTTGAGGAGTTATTATTAATTTATTTGCTTAGCTTCAGCTCAGTGCTGCCAATATGCTGATGTCACTTCCCCCTTCATGTTATTTTAACATTTTATATAATTTGTAATTGCTTTATAGTATTAAGATTCTCATCAAGTATAATTCAAGGAAAAGAAATATAAATAAAGAAAATAAGGAATAAAAGATGAAGGTCTGAATAGTTTTATACAGGTCCTCATTGCCTCTCTCTGCATTTAAGAAAAATATTGGGTAAGAAGCTATTACTTTGAATAATATTGCTCTCCTGTTTTTATTTATATAATGTGTGCATATAATGTGTACAGTGCTGCATATGTCTAGTAGTGCTATAGAAATGATTAGTAGTAGTACTAGTGTCTTACAATGAATTGATAAGTATGTGGACAGTATTTGATAAAGAGGTTCTCAGCCAATGAATTGCTTCCAGCAATCGCTTTCTTTCTACCTTTGTTCATGAAATTCCACAAGTGCAATGCATAAGAGCTTTTAAAAGTGTCATTGGGATTCCAGACCTGAAAGTACCTTTCCCATGCAGAATAGGGAATTGGAAAGAATCGCTGTGGGTTCAGAATGGAAAAATCTCCACATGTGGCATCTTCTGTACCCTTGACAACTGGCATCCCATATTGCCTTACTATCATTCTAGTAAGTAGTCTAGGGCCTTGTTGTCCCCATATCTCTCCTCTGTAGTTCTTCACAAAGTCCTCCATGCAGTCCCAGAGAAACTGATAGTGCCTTTGGAAACCAAATACCGCATTGCTGCAGGACTTAGTGGGCGCCAATGCCAGGAAATCGTCTTCTGGGATAGGCCTCATGGATATTATATCTGTGTCCATGTAAATCCCACCATACTTCCAAACCACTGCTAATCTGAAGCCATCTGCACTGACATATGTCCAGAATTGCTCCTGGGCCGGGTTTACCTGTAAATTAATGAAAGATGTTGAGTTTTTTTTTTTTTTTTATTAAGTTTAATCATTTATACAGGTTGACAAACAAATCATACTTGTTGAAACACAGAAAGAAATTAACATAAAGCATTTTTGAACCTAATTCGGCTCCAAAGGTAACAATATTACACTTCCTTAGACCACAATATATGTAGGAAAAAGGGGGGAGTGTTTAGAAATAATAAACAAAAGGAAAATCCTCAAAGAGAGGACAAATATATCCAATAGTGGCTTAACATCTGTTGTTACCTTGTTATATCTTCATAACATTATTCCTTATTTAAGCTTTTCCTATCTACAAAAATCTGCAATTGATTAGATTCGTAGAAAATATACTTATTTCCCAAGTATTTTACCACACATTTACAAGGATAGGCTAACAAAAATGTTGCACCCATCTCTCTCACTTTGTCCCGCAATAACAAAAACTGCCTTCTCCTCTCCTGTGTAGCTCTAGTAACATCAGGGTAAATCCATATCTTTTTACCATAAAATGGTTTCATTGAGTTCTTGAAATATAGTCTCATCAAAGAGCTGAGATCTTGGTCAAATATTAAGGAAACAATTAATGTTCCGCGTGTCTCCACCTCAGTAATCGATTCTTCTAGAATTGCTGTTAAGTTTTGAAGATCTATTTCATTTCCCAGTCGTCCAGGAAGCTCTTTTTTTTTAGGTAACGGCAAATAATAAACTTTATTGCAAGGAGGAATAGCTTGTGGAGATATACCTAGATTCTCCATTAGGTATTTTTTAAATAAGTCTATTGCTATTATTCCTGGAACTATTGGGAAATTCAATAGCCTCAAAGTGAGTCTTCTATTGTAATTTTCTAAATTTTCTATTTTTTTATGAATCAGAAGTTTATCTTTTACCAAAGAGTCTGTTACATTTTTTACCGATTTAATCTGCTCCTGATTCAATGAAATTTTTTCCAAAGTCTCTGAGCGTACCTTTTCCAAGGAATCCGTTAATGAGGTCATCTGGTTAACTATTGAGGTGGTCTCTTGTGCAGATTTATCGACAGTACTTTTTAAATCTTGAAGGACCTTCCATATCGAAACCAAAGTTATTTCCCTAGGCGAAGCTTCTTCCATGCTTTTCTCCTTACCAAAATCAAGGGATGCACTGCCAGACTGAGGGTTTCCGTTGGCGCCTTCCGTCTCGTCTAACCCTCCTTGCTCTCCCCTTGATTTGGCAGGACATGGAGGTGGAATAATACCCGGGGGCGACAGCGTGGTATCCAGGCCCTGAATCGCCAATACTTCCGTGTCGGCGTCCAATGCGGGTCCCGCTCCTCCGGTCGCACAAGGCTGAATCACTACATAGCGCTCCAACGTTTGCTGCACTGGAGAGGAGGTTCTGGCTGCCGGCAGATAGCCTTTCGTTACCCCCTTTCTTTTCGTATGTGGCATCTCAGGTAACAATGATTTCAGCAAACAAGCATCCAAGAAGCAGCACGAGCGTTAGCGTGTGTGTTAGATCGCCATCTTGTCACGCCCCTCTAAGATGTTGAGTTTTTATTCTTTCACTTGTTTTGTTTCATTATCAGTATACAATCAGGAACAGATTAACACATACTATAGCATATGCTAAAGTGATTACTCCACTGCAGGGGTTTTCAACACAGTCCTTGAGGCATATCCAGTCGGTCAGAGTTTTCAGGATATCCCCGATTGGTTGGGCATACCCCAAGGACTGTGCTGAAAAACCTCTGTTGCACTATATAGCTATTCTGCTCAGAAAAGCCAGAACACAGTAAGTCAAATTTTTGTCAAAACTAAGATAACCCACCAGATATCCTGTAGTTACTGTGCATTTATTAATATGAAAGCCATTTAACATTTGGATGCATTTTCAAGCCTAGAGTAAAAGTCTAAAAAACAGGCCGACCAATATTCAAAGTGAGTTAACCAGCCAGGAACAGCCACCGACCAGTTAATACCAGGGGCGTAGCCAGACAACAGATTTTGGGTGGTCCTAGGCAAGAAATGGGTGGGCACCAAGTGTTCTTCCCCCACCACCACCATCACCACCACCAACAACAAAATATCTCAGCTGGCAGAAAAATGATTCTTTCCAACTTGGCAGTCTGCAGCAGGCATGCACTGAAAACTGAGCATGCGCAAGTGCCGGTATCGTGGAGAGTAGCGTTTTCGATAGCATCATGGGGAAGTCTTCAGCTGGTGGAGCTTGGGATCCCCATCAGCTACCACTAAACATGTGCTACTGTTGGGTGGGCCTGTGCCCTAAGTGGGTGGGCCCTGGCCCACCCATGCCCACCTGTGGCTATGCCACTGGTTAATACAATACAGTACAAAATGTATATTCCGCTATGTACCAACTAGGATCAATGCGGATAACAATTTAAGCAAAAAACTAGGCCATCACTAGTCGAAAAATAAAAAGTATAATAAACTTAGGGGTCCTTTTACTAAGGTGCGCTGAAAAATGGTCTGTACTAGTGTAGGCACGAGGTTTGGGTGCGCGCAGATTCATGTTTCAGCGTACCTGTAAAAAATGCCTTTTTTAAATTGGCGTGTCCATTTTGGGTCTGAGACCTTACTGCCAGCCATTGACTTAGCGGTAAGGTCTCTTGCGTTAACCAGGCAACTTATTCTCATATATGGGTGACATCCTCCATATATTTGCTTGTAGCAACACTCTCACCACGCATGTGCAGGTGCCTTCCCGCCCAACTCGCAAGCATAGGACTAATTAGTATATTTATATAGCTATTGATACCACCCCTCTCGGCTGGACTGTAGTGATGTGCTCCCAGATACCTGATTGTTGTAGTCGTGGCGAATATCCAGGGAACACACACTCACAGCCGAGGGAGTGGAACAAATAAACTAACCTCGTCCTTTACTCTCAAAGAATAAAGAAGGAAAAGAAGCTAAATTTAGGATTTGTTCCTGAACTGGAAGAACCGCACCTTCAGATTTGCAAATTATCTTTTTCTTTATTGAATACAAATGCAAACAAATTTTCATTCAAATAAACTCAAATTCACAATTAGTGTGTGGCTTAATAGAATTGCAATAACATATTCAACATTCAAATGTAGTTTTACATGTATACCCTTAACTTTTTCTGTTTCTTTCAACAAAATCACCTAAAAAGGCAGAAAAGAACCTTTTCAGATAAATATTTAAATTGTCTTTTAATCAAAATCAGATATTTGTTTTAATACTTTTTCCTTGCTATTGATGTCAGAATTTGAGTCTTTATGGGTATTATGGATGTTTGTGAAAAGATCTCACTTGAACCCAGAATACTTAGGCAAGTCAGGAAAACATGGATTTTTTTTTTTATATTTGATGTTGTTCTGTTCTTTAGTTTTCCCTTAAAATGTTGTAGACCAAAAAAAAAAACTATATTTCCTTCAACACCCTTTGCCAATGTCACTTAGCTGTGGTTGAATTTATTTAGGTGAGATCTTTCTTACGTTGGAGCTCAGCCGGAACCCTTCAGAGGATAATTCATGGATCTCTTCTCCCTAAATCTCACTTATAAAGAAAATAACCAGGGAAGCAAAACCTTAAACTCCCTGCTTGTCCAGGAATTGACTCCACTCTGGTGACAATTAATCAGTTCTCAATACTGTGGCCACACTCTCTAATTGAAATAAAATAAGTTAAAGGAGGACTCACTTCACAGCCTATTTCTCACTGTTAATTCCCTATTATAAACTTGCAGAAGAAGGCTTTTGCACTGCTTTCAGGGATCTCACACAGTAACCCATTCCATATTCAAATAGTAATACAACATTCCAACTCACAGACTTCACATAAAAACATAACATTTCCCTGCACAGCTATCAGATCGATCTGGAGAATACAGCACACTCATACAAAAGCAGGGCTTAATCTGCCAGCTGACAAACCTTGCACTGAACTCAGAGCACTTACAAACAACACACCTTTTCCACAGACACAGCCTAAAAGTTTCTTTCTCCAAATAACAGATTCACCTTCAATTTCCCCTTAATCCCCCTTTAAATTCTAGCACATTTCTTTCCCTGACACCCTTATAGTTTCTCTCACTTAGTATAACTACCAGCAGAAATCACAGTCTCCCACACTTCTACCAGTCTCTCTCAACATGAGTCTCAACTGTTTTTCCCTATTCTAAAAAGAGTAGGCAGCCATTTGTCCACTTAATACCTTAGCATACAGACTCTCATTCCACAAAATTGAAGCTCACTTTTAATCTCTTGGAACCCAGTTCTATCTCTGAAACACCCTTCACAGTCACCTCAGCTCACTTTCAATATCAAAGTACCCTTTTTCAATATCACATTTCACTTTAAACTCATAAATATACTGTTTTCTCTTACATTACACAGACACACACCATACGCTTTTCTTTCCCAGTGCTTCCCTGCTCAGCAGTTTCCCTGGCAACTCACCAGGGTTGCCAGGTGGAAAATTTTTTTCCCACCCAATCCAGCCTAAAAACAGCCCAAAACCCGGCCAAACTCAAACCTCGCCCCTGACACCCCACCCCCGCGTCATCACCCCCGCCCCCGCCGTCATCAACCCGCCCCTGCCGTCATCGGCCCCGCCTCCCCGTCACAGGCCCCGCCTCCCCATCATCGGCCCCGCCTCCCCGTCATTGGCCCCGCCTCCCCCGTCACCGGCCCCGCCCAGAACATCACTAACCCCGCCCAAAACGTCACTAACCCCGCCCCCCGCGGCCGAAAAAACCGCCCGAAAAACCGCGGAAAAGAAAAAAAAGAAGCCCAAAAAACTGCGACCCGCCGCGGGCAAAAATTTCCCGCGGTGGGTCACGGAAAACCGCCCAATTGGGCGGTAAAACCGCCCACCTGGCAACACTGCAACTCACCCCCCTAGAGGAACACCTGACATCACTCAACCAATCAGCTTGTCAGCTAAAGACTGGGTTTTTTTTTCTTAACTGTTTAGAATCTTGGCTGTCCCAACCCCCATAGAAGTAAAAGCAAAACTTCCTATGTAGAGAGTTTCAAAGTCAATTTTAACCTGACTTGTACCCAAAACAGCAAGGAACATTTTATAGTACAATCCCCACTTAATCATGGTTTTTTTCTTGAAAAATAAAATCATATTTAAGAAACATCTCACACTTTCTTCACCTAATTCTATTAATAATTTCCAAACTAACTTTAAACCTTTTCCAGCCAGCAGCATCCACCAAAACCCTGGAACAGCCCTCCCAGAGCCCCAGGAAAAAAACATTTAATATATGTTACCATATATTACACTATAGGAGACAACTCCAAGGGGAGGTGGGAGGGTATGTGAGAATAAGTGACCTGCTGTCCTCGAAGAATACCTGCTGCAGGTAAGTAACTTCACTTTCTCCAAGGACAAGCAGTCCAGGTAATTCTCAAATGTGAAAATCCCTAGCTACCAGGCACACAGAAAACAACAACACTAGGACAATAGGAACTTGCAACAGTGAGCTCAAAAAAGTTAATTAACCTGAAAACATGTATAAACTGTTGTGAAGGTGACACCTGGAACAGAATAAACTAGGCCTAGGAGTTGGATTCTAAACCCCAAACAAATTCTGCAGAACTGTCTGACCAAACCAACTGTTGCATCGGGTGTCTTGCTCAAGGCAATAGTGGGATGTGAATGTGTAGACTGAAAACCATGTTGCAGTCTTGCAAATCTCTTCAACAGAGGCTGATCTGACGTGAGTTACCAAAGCTGTCATGGCTCTAACATTGTGAGCCTTGACATGACCCTCCAGAGTCAGCTCAGCTTGGGCATAAGTAAAAGATATGCAATCTGCTAGCCAATTAGAGATTGCGCATTTCTTGATGGCAACCCCCATCCTGTTGGGATCAAAAGAAATAAAAAGCTGGGTGGACTGTCTATAGGACCTAGTCTGCTCCAGGTAATAGGCCAATGCTCACTTGCAGTGCAAGGTATGCTACTACTACTACTACTATTTAGCATTTCTATAGCGCTACAAGGCATAAGCAGCACTGCACAAACATAGAAGAAAGACAGTCCCTGCTCAAAGAGCTTACAATCTAATAGACAAAAAATAAATAAAGTAAGCAAATCAAATCAATTAATGTGAACGGGAAGGAAGAGAGGAGGATAGGTGGAGGCGAGTGATTACAAGTGGTTATGAGTCAAAAGCAATGTTAAAGAGGTGGGCTTTCAGTCTAGATTTAAAGGTGGCCAAGGATGGGGCAAGACGTAGGGGCTCAGGAAGTTTATTCCAGGCGTAGGGTGCAGTGAGACAGAAGGCGCGAAGTCTGGAGTTGGCAGTAGTGGAGAAAGGAACAGATAAGAAGGATTTATCCATTGAGCGGAGTGCATGGGAAGGGGTGTAGGGATGGACGAGTGTGGAGAGATACTGGGGAGCAGCAGAGTGAGTACATTTATAGGTTAGTAGAAGAAGTTTGAACAGGATGCGAAAATGGATAGGGAGCCAGTGAAGGGTCTTGAGGAGAGGGGTAGTATGAGTAAAGCGACTCTGGCGGAAGATGAGACGGGCAGCAGAGTTTTGAACCGACTGGAGAGGGGAGAGGTGACTAAGTGGGAGGCCAGCAAGAAGCAGATTGCAGTAGTCTAAACGAGAGGTGACAAGAGTGTGGATGAGGGTTTTGGTAGAGTGCTCGGAAAGAAAGGGGCGGATTTTACGGATGTTGTAAAGAAAGAAACGACAGGTCTTGGCAATCTGCTGGATATGAGCAGAGAAGGAGAGAGAAGAGTCAAAGATGACCTCAAGGTTTCGAGCTGAGGAGACAGGGAGAATGAGAGAGCCATCAACAGAAATAGAAAATGGGGGGAGCGGGGAGGTGGGTTTGGGGGGGAAAATGAGAAGCTCGGTTTTGGTCATATTTAATTTCAGGTGGCATTGAGTCATCCAGACAGCAATGTCAGACAAGCACGCTGAAACTTTGGTTTGGAAGCAAGGTGAGATATCAGGGGTAGAAAGGTAGATTTGGGAGTCATCAGCATAGAGATGGTAGGAAAAGCCATGGGATGAGATTAATGAACCAAGGGAAGAAGTGTAGATAGAAAAGAGGAGGGGACCAAGAACAGAACCCTGAGGTACGCCGACAGGCAGAGGGATAGAAGTAGAAGAGGATCCACCAGAGTGAACACTAAAGGTGCGGAGGGAGAGGTAGGAAGAGAACCAGGAAAGGACAGAGCCCTGAAATCCAAGTGAGGACAGGGTATCGAGAAGTATGCTGTGATCGACAGTGTCAAAAGCAGCGGAAAGATCAAGAAGAATGAGGATGGAATATTGACCTCTGGATTTAGCCAGTAATAGGTCATTGGAGACTTTAGTAAGCGCAGTTTCGGTTGAGTGGAGAGGGCGAAAACCAGATTGTAGTGGGTCAAGAATAGCATGTGAGGAGAGAAAATCAAGGCAGCGGCGGTGAACAGCACGCTCAAGTAATTTGGAGAGAAAAGGAAGGAGGGAGATGGGTCGGTAATTAGAGGGACAAGTAGGGTCGAGTGAAGGCTTCTTAAGGAGAGGTGTGACCACAGCATGTTTAAAGGCAGCAGGGACAGTCGCAGTGGAAAGTGAGAGGTTGAGAATGTGACAGATAAAAGGAATAAGAGCAGGAGAGATAGCATTAAGAAGGTGGGTGGGAATGGGATCAGAGGAACAGGTGGTACATTTTGAGGAAGGAGAAGTGTAGTTTCCTCAATAGTAACTTCAGGAAAGGAGGGAAGGGAATGAGGGGAAGGAGAGAGAGAGGGGAACGGACTAGTGGAGGGAGAGGTGGTGAGGTAGAGAAAGCAAGGTTTATCTTTTGAACCTTGTTGTGAAAGAATTCAGCAAGGGTCTGAGGAGATAATGAAGGTGGAGTTGGGGGAGGGGGCACCTTGAGGAGAGAGTTCAATGTGGTGAAGAGAAGTCGAGGATTAGAGCCAAGAGAGTTGGTCAGTTGGATATAATAATCCTGTTTGGCACGTAAAAGAGCAGATTGGAAGGAGGTCAGCATGAACTTAAAGTGTAAGAAATCAGCAAGGGCCCGAGATTTCCGCCAGAGGCGTTCGGCGGAGCGGGTACAGGAACGTAGGTAGCGGATATTAGAAGTCAGCCAAGGTTGGGGTTTTGTACGCCTTACAGGGCGGGACATCAAAGGTGCAAGAGTATTGTATTGTTGTATTGTTGTAAGAAGAAACAGCCTCGTTGACAGATGTGGATGGTGCCACAGTAGAGAGGAGGTTTGAAACATGGGAGGATAGAGATGAAGGGTCAATATCGTGAAGATTCCTAGATAAATTAGATAAGATAGGACGGGACTGGGAGGGAGGAGATTTAAGTGTGAAAGTTATAAGATGGTGATCAGAGGAGGGAAGATCAGAGACAAGGAAACTAGAAGGTGAACAGTTGGAGGAGAAGATGAGATCAAGACAGTGACCATTTTGATGAGTGGGGAGGTGGAGCATAGTTGGATTAAATGAGGACGTTAAAGCGAGTAACTTGGAAATATAAGAGTTGGAAGGATCATTAGTAGGAATATTAAAGTCACCAAGGATGAGAGAGGGGAGGAAGGATCATGGAAGAAGGCAAGCCAGGCGTCAAAGTCACTGAGAAAGGATGAAAGGGACTTATCAGGGGGGCGATAAATGACTGCTATTCGAAGAGGCAGAGGAGAGAAAAGGCGGATAGAGTGCACTTCAAAGGAGGAAAAACAGTGAGATTGAGGTGGAAGAAGGGGTTGAAATCAGGAGGAGGGAGAGAGAAGTAGTCCAACACCGCCCCCACGGCCAGCAGGGCGAGGAGTATGTGAAAATAGATAACCGCCATGGCACAGGGCTGCGACTGAAGCAGAGTCATCAGGGCAGAGCCAGGTTTCTGTTATGGCGAGCAGATGGAGGTGACGCGAGATAAAGCGGTCGTGGATATAGGGGAGTTTGTTACAGATAGAGCGGGCATTCCATAGGGCGCAAGAGAAGGGCAGAGAAGAGGAGGGGAGTAGAGGAATAGAGATGAGGTTAGAGAGGTCATGGTGAGATCTGTAGAGTTTGGATAATAGTTGGTGAGGAGGGCCAGGATTGGGATTGATGTCACCAGCTGAGAGTAAGAGAAGGAGTAAAAGAGAGCGGAGGAGAGTAGGAGAGGTGTGGCCACGAAGGCGTCGAAGGCGAGAGGTATTTAGGTGGACTGGGGAAGGCAAAATGGAGGGAAGAAAGAGACGAAGATTAAAAGCCAAGAGGGAGGACGAGGGTAGGAGAGAAGGTGAGGTGATGAAGTCAATGGATGGGAAGTGAGTTCCTGTAGCGGAGAGAGGTAGGGGGTGAGGGAAAAGATTAGGAAGGGACAGAGCTAGGAAGAGAATTTGAATAGGGGCCATAAACAATTAAGGTACTTTAGCAACTGGAAAAAGATTAGATACAAAGAGAAAAATGCCCCGCGCGCCGCACCTAGAGCAGAGGCCCTGAGTGGATCGGAGTGGACCTGGGTGTCACCCCAGAGAAGGCTGTAAGGATATGCAGATGAGCTGCAAGTCCTCCACAGCACCTGAAAGGCAGCCGGTGGTAGAGCTGGGCACCTCTCAGCTGAGGAATGTGCTTTTGCCAGGGTGGGCATGAGGTTTGAAAAAGAATGTTAGAAGGATGATTAACTGATTTAGATGGAACTCCGACACTACCTCAGGAAGGAACTTAGGGTGTGTGTGGAGAACTATTCTGTTGTGATGACATTTAGTATAAGGAGGATCCACTATTAGGGCTTGAAGCTTTCTCAAAAGCAAACCTTGCATGAACCAAACAACTAGCAGCTTTCCAGAGATGGGCTTACCCTCTACATGGAAATGGCAAGCACTAATCGCACTGAGGTGAACTCTTACAGAGTTGGTCTTAAGACCAGACTAAGAGAGGTGTAGAAAGTATTCAAGAAAGTGGATCTAGGACTTTGCCCTCACATCAGACAACAAACCTCCTCCATTTGAAAAAATAACATCTCTTAGTGGAATTTTTCCTGGAAGCCAGCAAAACCTTGGAGACACCCTCTGGGAGATAAGAACATAAGAATAGCTATATGGTTATGGTTATGAGTTATTTGAACTTTCTAGACCACTCAAGCTGCCATGGTAGAACTAAGCGGTGTACAGTCTATTAAAATAAGCAGTAGGAAAGGAATGCCATTAATAATAGGAAAGATAAACACTCTCACAAAAAAAGGGAGGAAGAAACACACAGAAGAAAATCAGAGAGTGATAGCAGAGAAAGAAAAGGTGGAGGACGTCCAGTTGGTGAAACTCTACTTAATCAGACACTTCAAACACCTGTCTAAACAACCATGCTTTTAGCTAAGCTTTAAAAATCTTAAGGCAGGATTCTGTACGGAGGGGGTGGGGAAGATTGTTCCAAGTGTGTGGGGAAACATAAAGAAAAAGGCACAATGCTTAGTAGATTCATAGTGGGCGAGCTTAGGGCCAGAGAAGACAAGCCTGTGGTCATCAACAGATCGGAGCATCCATGCAGAGGAGTAAGGGATCGTAAAGCAAACAAGATAGTCTGGTAGGCCCATCCAAAGGACCTTAAAGGTTAGAAGAGCTACTTTGTAAATTATACAGTACTCCATGGGTAACAAATGGTGATGTTTGAACAGTGGAGTGGAGTGATCGTTGCAGCGAACGTGATGTAGGAGATGAATAACGGTGTTCTGAAGAGTTTGAAGTTTTTCAAGGATGATGGTAAACCAGCATAAACAATATTGCAGTAATTGAGCCGAAATGTGAAAAGAGAAAGAATCAATTCGTGAAAAGTATTGTCATTGAAAAAATGGTGAACTGCACATAGCTGACAGAACAGAAAAAAGAAGTCTTGGATAACTGAGTGATTTGTGGCTGAAAGGATAAAGTAGAGTCGAAGATGATCCCAAGGTATCAAAAACGTGTGACCGGAGTGACCTGGGTCCCTAATAGGGAGATAGGAAATGTAGGAGGAGACAGAGCACCAGTGAACCAGCAGGCGATCATCTTATCCACATTAAGCAGTAGTTGATGATCTACTAACCTTTTTGCAATAGAGTCTAAATATGTCTGTAATGCGGTCACAGAAGTGGGGGAAGGGTAAGAAGGGAAGGTCAGGTAAAGAAGAATATCATCAGCGTAAAAATATGCTGAGATCCCTAATGAGTTGATGAGGGCCGCAAGAGGGCTCAGAAATAAATTGAATAATAAAGGGAAAATAATGGAACCCTGGGGGACACCACAGGAAAGTTGCTTAATGCTGGAAGAGGAAGAAGCGGTAAAAACTTTAGAAGAAAAGTGAGACAGGAAAGAGATGAACCAAAAGAAAGCTTCACCAGCAATACCCAGAGAAGCAAGATGAGAAAGGAAAAGGGAGTGATCTACAAGGTCAAAAGCTTTGGAAAAATCGAGAGAGACAGGCAGAACAATTCAGTATTGATCATGAAAAGAGTGTATATCGCTTAGGACTGTTGTCATGATTGTTTCAGTGCTGAAATGTGTTCTAAACCTTGATTGACGAGGATGCAGTGCTATAACTTTATCAGTAAAGGAAGTCAACTGATCAAAGACTATTTTCTCAAGAACTTTGGACATGAATGTGAGATTAGAGACTGGGAGGTAATTACTGGGGACTGAGGTGTCAAGATTATTTTTTTTCAGGATAGGACGAACAATAGCCAGTTTTCAGATATCCAGGAACTGGCTTGAAGAGAGGCTGAGATTGATTGTTGATAAAAGAGTAGGAAGAAGGCCAGTTTAGGGATCTTTAGCCATGATGAAGGAATAGGATCACTTAAACAAAAGGTAGGCTTCACACAGGTCAGAATTTTGCCCAAAGAGAAAAGAGTTTGTTTCTGGAAAGTTGACCAAACTGATGTACTTAACTGAGGAAGTGGCTGATGGGGCTGATGGTTGGAAGGCGGGGTTATTGCTGGGCAGACTTATACGGTCTGTGCCCTGAAAAAGACAGATACAAATTAAGGGGCTGGTGGTTGGGAGGCGGGGCTAGTGCTGGGCAGACTTATACGGTCTGTGTCCTGAAAAAGAGAGATACAAATCAAGGTAAGGTATACACAAAAAGTAGCACATATGAGTTATCTTGTTGGGCAGACTGGATGGACTGTGCAGGTCTTTTCTGCCGTCATCTACTATGTTAATATGATTGAAGAAGTTGCTCGCAATGTGGGGAATACAAGCAATTATCGGCACTAATTGGCACTAATTAGAATTTATGCGCGTATCTTTTTAGGCATATTCTATAAAGAGATTCGTATAAATTCCAGTGTGTGAATCTGAAAAGGGGCATGGCCATGGGAGGGGCATGGATGGGTCAGATGCATTCCTAAAATTTATGTGCGTTGTTATAGAATTTGTGGGATCCGCACCTAATTTAAGCCTGGGGGTTTACATCAGGTTTTCATTGGTGTAAATGGTCATGCCTAAAAGTAGTCATTGTTCCCAGAGCTATTCTGTAAACTACGCCTAACCGTAAGTGCAGTTTATAAAATAGCGCTATTTTTTTCAGTGCCAATTTTTTAGGCACCATTTATAGAATCTAGGCTTCTGTAAGTTAAGTGGGTATTTGCAGATTAGACCTTTAGCGCATTGCTGGCAATTTCGCAGGTGAGGGTACATTTACACGAATAGGTGCTAGTATTCTAGACATTTGTATGTGAAAGGGGCATGGAAATGTGGGGGCCTAGATTATAAAGTTGCCCTTATAAAAAAAAGCCTCAAAATAGGCACCTACTTAGCCTTTTTTTTCTTTTGGCCAGGGTTCTGCATTAATTATAGTTAACTTTATAAAACTTCAAACTTTTTCTTTTTATTATTCATATCAGTTCAGAAATATTTGTTGTTTTTCCCAATTCTTATACATTTAAAATGTTTAAATTTGTGCACTCAGAAAAATAAATAGTGCCCTTTGTTGGGATACCAAAGCAACCAAGAGTTTCTATCATCGCATACCAACAGTTCCATTCAGTTCCATTATATACATTTGTGTTTTCAATGATAAAGTCAATAGAATTTTTGTACTTATCTTCTGTATTATGTGACAATCATATCCTGGAAGCCTTATTGCAACAGGCATACCCAGTTATTAACAGCCACTATTCACCATTTCACCATTCCTGGTTTCCTTCATTTCATTGCTATTAACATCAAAATTGTCGACTATCCCAGCCTTGCAGTCTTGGTGACCTGTTATAAAATTACCCTCATGATATCAACTTAGCCAACTGAAATATCTTCACCAATACCTAGGATAAGAGTTTTATAAATCTATTAAGAGGGCTCACTTAAGAAATTCATGCTTTTATGTCATTATTGTAGATTACCTTTCAACCCTTGAGATGTATTAGGATGTTTGTGTCTCTGGGTGTAGCTACAACCACCGTGTTATTTAGGATTACTATTATCCTTAGAGCGTGAATACTCTTGATACATTTGGGTAGGAATTGTTTCTTGTTCCTTTCTGATTTTTATATTGGTATTTTTACTGTATTTTGTATCTTGTAAACTGCTGTGATCTGAGAACGTCTAGTAGTATAGCAAATTTTAATAAATCATAAACTACTACTACTACTACTTAACACTTCTAAAGCGCTACTAGGTTTACGCAGCGCTGTACAGTTTAACAAAGAAGGACAGTCCCTGCTAAAAGGAGCTTACAATCTAATAGTCAAAATGTGCAGTCAATCAAATTGGGGCAGTCTAAATTTCCTGAATACAGGTAAAATGGTTAGGTGCTGAAGGTGACATTGAAGAGGTGGGCTTTGAGCAAGGATTTGAAGATGGGCAGGGAGGGGGCTTGGCGTATGGGCTCAGGAAGTTTATTCCAAGCATAGGGAGAGGCGAGGCAGAAAGGGCGGAGCCTGGAGTTGGCGGTGGTGGAGAAGGGTACAGAGAGGAGGGATTTGTCCTGTGAGCGGAGGTTTCGGGTAGGAGCGTGAGGGGAGATAAGGGTAGAGAGGTAATGAGGGGCTGCAGATTGAGTGCATTTGTAGGTTAGTAGGAGAAGCTTGAACAGAATGCGGTACCTGATCGGAAGCCAGTGAAGTGACTTGAGGAGAGGGGTGATATGAGCATATCGGTCCATGCGGAAGATAAGGTGTGCGGCAGAGTTCTGAACGGATTGAAGGGGGGATAGATGGCTAAGTGGGAGGCCAGCGAGGAGTAGGTTGCAGTAGTCAAGGCAAGAGGTAATGAGAGAGTGGACGAGAGTTCGGGTGGTGTGCTCAGAGAGGAAAGGGCGAATTTTGCTGATGTTATAGAGAAAGAAGCGACAGGTCTTGGCTATCTGCTGGATATGCGCAGAGACGGAGAGGGAGGAGACGAAGATGACTCAGAGGTTGCGTGCAGATGAGACAGGGAGGATGAGGGTGCCATCAACTGAGATAGAGAGTGGAGGGAGAGGAGAAGTGGGTTTGGGTGGAAAGACAATAAGCTCTGTCTTGGCCATGTTCAGTTTCAGGTGGCGGTTGAACATCCAGGCAGCAGTGTCGGATAAGCAGGCAGATACTTTGGCCTGGGTTTCCGCAGTGATGTCTGGTGTGGAGAGATAAAGCTGGGGGTCATCAGCATAGAGATAATATTGGAAACCATGAGATAAGATCAGCGAGCCCAGGGAAGAGGTGTAAAGTGAAAAAAGAAGGGGTCCAAGGACAGATCCCTGAGGAACTCCAACAGAGAGGGGTTGAGGATATGACAGATGGAGGGGGTGACAGTAGGAGAGATGGTGTTAAGTAAGTTGGTGGGGATGGGGTCAGAGGAGCAGGTGGTGCATTTCGAGGAGGAAAGAAGGTGGGCGGTTTCCTCTTCGGTGATATTAGGAAAAGAGGAGAAGGAGGCCTGGGTTGGTTGGTTGAGGGAGTGGGTTAAAGGGTGAGGAGGAGGAGGTGGTTTGGTAGTGAATTCTAGGTTGATGTTCTGTACCTTATTGGGGAAGTAGTCAGCCAGTGATTGAGGAGAGAGTGAGGGGGGGGGAGCGGAAGGCAGTTTGAGGAGGGAGTTAAGGGTGGTGAAGAGATGACGAGGGTTGGAGCTGAGGGAATAAGTTAATTGGGTGTAATAGTCCTGTTTGGCAAGGAATAGGGAGGACTGGAAGGAGGATAGCATGAATTTGTAATGAATGAAGTCGGTACGGGTGCAATATTTCCTCCAGAGGCGTTCAGCAGATCGGGCGCAGGAGCGAAGGTATCGGACGCAAAGAGCTGGGGATGAGTACACCTTGTGGGACGGAAGATGGATGGTGCAAGCGTGTCCAGAGCAGATGAGAGAATGGCATTGTAAGCGGAGACAGCCTTGTCGACAGACTCGGAGGACATGATGGAGGGGAGGAGATTAGAGATGGTAGAGGATAAGGTGGGAGGGTCGACGGCCTGGAGATTCCTGAAAGTAGTGGTTAGTGTAGGGCGGGACTGAGGGGGAGGGTGATGAAGTGTGAAGGTGATCAGGTGATGGTCTGAGAGAGGAAGAGCTGAGGCGCAGAAGTTGGAAGGTGAGCAGGTAGAGGAGAGGACGAGGTCAAGACAATGGCCAGTTTGGTGAGTAGGGGTGGTGGAACTTAATTGGAACTGATTCAAACTAAATATTTGCACAATGTATCTACTGGAAAGGGAAATTTACGCATGGGAAGCACCAGAATTTGCAAACTGAGGGGCTCTTTTACATAGTTGCAGTAAGCCCAATGCGGGATTACTGTTCGCTCATTCAGGACTGCCGCCAGCCCAATGCAGCTGCCGGCAGTAGTCCTGCCCCGTGCGCACACCATTTCTGGGGGGAAAAGAAAACCCCAGGAAATGGCTTGTGTAGCGGTAACCCGGTGATAATCAGGCATCACTGCGCGCTGCCCGGTTACCGCTGGGTTAGCGCGGAAGCCCTTATCGCCATCTCAGTGGGTGGCGGTAAGGGCTCCCCGTTGCATGGCCATATGGTAAAAGTTCTCTTACTGCATGGCCAAGTGTGTTGGGGGCTTTTTTACCCGCTGTGGGAAAAACGGCCCCTGCCACTAGCGCAGGGCCTTTTTTCATGACGCTTCGTAATAGGGCTCCTGACCATTCAAAATGTGCTGTAAATTAGGAGTTTAAAAGACAGCACTTTACTTCAGAAATGGTATATTTTAAGAGCAATGGGAGAATTATGATTTGGGGTACAGTTGGTATTGCAGTTATGAGACGGGTTAGGGTAGGAGAATGTAACCACCCTCCAAAGATGGGGTGACGTTAGCTCCAGAGAGAGATATAACGGAGTTAAACTGGAGAAAGACATAAAGTACTGATGCCCCAGTATTCAACAGTAGTATAAGAAGCCTCCACAAAAACATGATTTTATCTGATTGTTATCTAGAGCAGTTATCAGAAGGACCGCTGTTAGTGAAACGGCCTGATTCGAGCCAGCCACATCCAGGGGCGTAGCCACGGGTGGGCCTGGGCCCACCCACTTTGGGCTCAGGCCCACCCAGCAATGGTGCACGCTGCAGGACTTCTTTCCCTCGGGCCCGCCCTCCCCTTTGGGCAGCACCGCAGTCTACATCAAAGCGGCACGGTACCGGGTCCGTCCTGCCGCTACGCTGCTGCTCCGCTCCGTTGTCATCATCTTTGGCAGAGTTGTTAGTTCTTCTGCTGCTTATCTGCAGCGGATCCGCACGTTGCCAGGGCTGCCTGCTGCTGCGACTGCTTCCTCTGCGCTGGCCCCGCCTCTTAGAGGCGGGGCCAGCGCAGAGGAAGCAGTCGCAGCAGCAGACAACACACGGATTTGCTACAGATAAGCAGGCAGAAGAACTAACAACTCCACTCTGCTGTGCAGCGGAGCGGAGTGGAGGAAGAACATCTGCTACGTGGCGTCCCATTGATCTCGCTGCTCCCGCCACTCCGCACCTCGCGACTCGCACTGCCCGCCTCTCACCTTTCCGTTGCTCCAGCCAGCGGCGCGAACCAGGAAGCACAGGAGTCAGATGCTGCAGGCCCCGCAGTCACACGACCACGCGGTGCCCAGATCAGCCCCAGTCGAGACCGAAGGAGGAGTCAAGCTCCGACAGCGATCATCCGAGGCCCAGACCCTCCCAGACCTCCGGGGTGGAGAAAGCCGACGGCAGGAGTAGGACCAAGGGAAAGAAATGCTGCAGCCAGCGTGTCAGTGAGAGGTGGCTGGGGAAAGGGAGGGAAACAAAACTGCAGCATGCTGGTGGGCGGGTGGTTTTGTGTGTGTGTCTGGGGGTGGGAAAAGACAGGAGCGCTGTTGGGATGAGGATGAGGGAGTGAAACAGGGTACAGCTAGGTGGGGGAGGGACGGAGAGATGCTGCATGGGGAAAGAGGGAGAATTGTTGGATATGGATGGGATGGGGAGAGGGAGGGAAAGGGCATGAGAGAAAAAAACGTGTTGGACATGGCAGTGGAAGGGAGAGATGAGAGGGGAAATGTTGAACATGGCATTGAGGTGAGGGAAAGAAGGATGGAGAGATGGTGGTGGGTGTGGGAGGGGGTAGAGAGATGTTAAAGCAGGGGCTCAAGGCAGGGAGAGGGAGAAAAGTTGGACATGAAGGTGGAGAAGAGGAGAGGAAAGAAGAGATGCACAAGTGGGGGAGGGGAGAAAGAGGGAAGATGGATCCAGGGAGAGAAGATAGGCAATGGATGGTAGGGAAGAGAAAGGGGAAAATGCTGTACAATGGGGGAGGGGAGAGAGATGGGACAGGAAGATGCTGGTGGTGGGAGGTAAAAGGGATAGGGAAATATCAGGCTACAAGGGTGAGGAGGGTAGAAAGAGGGAACAGATGCTGGACTGGAAGGGTGGAGGGAGGGAGACACTGGGAATGGGGAAGAGGCCCAGGGAGTGGAGATGGCAAGGAAAAAATGAGAGAATAGTGATCACAGGGGGTAGAAATATGGTAATGGCGCATAGATGGAAGGGAATGTGAGAGCTAGTGGGTGAAAGGAGATGGAAATGTGATAGATATCTGAAAAGTAAAAAGACGGAAAAGATTTAGAAAGAGGATGAAATTTGTGTGTACAGAGGCAGGAAAGAGCTAAAATGGAAAGATCAATATTTCAGAGGTAGGTGTAGTGAGGAAATGAAACAACAGGAGAAAAAAGACAAATGGTCAACCGCTTGAAGAATTAGCAGAAGACAGGAAAGCGGGAAAGAGAAATTGGAACCAACACGATGGAAAAATAAAATGTCTAGACAATAAAGGTAGGAAAATCATTTTACTTTGAATGTTTCAAATGGAATATGTTAACTTTGGGAAATGTGCATAGCGGATGTCTTTTTATTGTGTTAAGTAGAAAAGAAAATGTGCTTTTGTTTTGGGGTTTTTTTCTCCAGTGTTACAGTACATGCTGAGTTTCCCAGTTCAATTTTGTCTATTTATTTTTATTTCTAATTTGTGAGGGTCTGTCAGTGTGACTTTAACTGCAGATGAGGAGATTGGAGAGGAGAGGGAATTGGGGGAGGGGCTTTATTTTCTGCCCTGGTCACCAGCATGGCTAACGGCAGCCCTGACCCTTGCTGTAGCTAGTGGGGATTCCCAAGCCCTACTAGCTGGGGTCTCTTCTGAAGCTGGCCAGAGATGCCTTCTACTGAGCTTGGCAGATGGGGGCAGCATCCTGGAGCCACTGACAACTAAGAATGTATGGGGTGCTGGCATCAGTGGCTCGAGGAGTTGCTGCTGCCTACTGGGCTTGGTGGAGAGGAGTTCTGGCCATCTTTACTGGAGGCCTTCAGCTGACAGAGATTGGGGATCCTCATCTGCTAAAGTATTTATATTTTGAATTGGGAAGTGCTGGGGGAGAGAGAAAATTTTGTGCCCACCCATTCTGTGCTTAGGCCCACCCAAAATTGGCTGTCTGGCTACGCCACTGGCCACATCATGTAGACATCTCCTGCTCCTTAAAGGTGGCCCTGCTGTTTGCCTGTTTGTTGAGGCATCATCGTTTTACTGTCACCTTCCCTGTTTCCTGAGTGTATTTTTGTTCTTGTTCATGTTTTGTATTATTATGCATTTTAATTCAATACAGTTTCTTGGACAAAAAAATAAACAAAACAGGAATTTATCACACCTTTTGGAATTTAGCTGTGGGGCAGTATCCAGTATCCAGCATAGTGAAAGCTCCGGAGAAATAGAAGACAGTGGACAGTGATGCTGGAAAAGCTTGAGAGCAGCAACGCTGCTGGGTGTCAGAGAAGTGCACATGTTTCCACTAGCGGTAGAAGCTGGTATGCCTTTTTCAGCATTTTTCCTATTAATTCATGAAGTTGTTTGATCTTTTTCACACAGAGACATATTTATTTGGTTTCTTATTTTGTATACGAGTCTAGTGGGGATTTTTTAGAACAAGTAATTTTTCTCCCAATTGCTTGGAGTTTTTTTTACACTGGTTCAGTTTTTGTCCCCTAGTAGGAACCAATGATATAAAAGGACTCCTACATGTGATAGAGGGTGACGTGGAGGGGCATAATCGAATAGGGACGACCATCTCTAAGGGCGTCCATCTCTAAAGACGTTCCGGAGAAGGGGCGGGGCAACCCGTATTTTTGAAACAAGATGGACGTCCATCTTTCGTTTTGATAATACGGTCAGGGACGCCCAAATCTCAACATTTAGGTCGACCTTAGAGATGGTCGAGCTAAATGTTGAGATCATCGACATTAGAGATGGTCCTCGCCGTTTTTCAGCGATAATGGAAACCGAGGACGGCCATCTCAAAAACGACCAAATCCAAGGCATTTGGCCATGAGAGGAGCTGGCATTCATAGTGCACTGGTCCCCCTCATATGCCAGGACACCAATCGGGCACTCTAGCGGGCACTGCAGTGGACTTCACAAATTGCTCCCAGGTGAATAGCTCCCTTACCTTGGGTGCTGAGCCCCCCAACCCCCCCCCCCCAAAGAAAAAACCTACTCCCCACAACTGTACACCACTACCATAGCCCTTAGGGATGAAGGGGGCACCTACATGTGGGTACAGTGGGTTTGTGGTTGGTTTTGAAGGGCTCACATTTACCACCACAAGTGTAACAGGCAGGGGGGGATGGGCCTGGGTCTGCCTGCCTGAAGTGCACTGCACCCACTAAAAACTGCTCCAGGGACCTGCATACTGCTGTGATGGAGCTGGTTATAACATTTGAGGCTGGCATAGAGGCTGGCAAAAAATGTTTTTTAATATTGTTTTTTTGGGTGGGAGGGGGTTGGTGACCACTGGAGTAGTAAGGGGAGGTCATCCCCTATTTCCTCCAGTGGTCATCTGGTCAGTTCGGGCACCTTTTCGAGGCTTGGTCGTGAAAAAAAAGGGACCAAGTAAAGTCGGCGAAATGCTCGTGAGGGACGCCCTTCTTTTTTCCATTATCGGCCGAGGACGCCCATCCCTTAACCACGCCCCCGTCCCACCTTCGGTACACTGACGACACGCCCCTATGAACTTTGGTCATCCCTGCGACGGAAAGCAGTTGAGGACACCCAAAATTGGCTTTTGATTATGCCGATTTGAGCGACCCTGGGAGAAAGATGCCCATCTCCCAATTTGTGTCGGAAGATGGGCGTCCTTCTCTTTCGAAAATAAGCCTGATAAGCTTTAAGATTTCCCCTATCAGGAGATTTGAGGTTCCAGTTATTTAATTATTTTTATTATATAAGATAATGAATATTACGGCTCTGTTGTAATTTTGAACAAACTTTTTGGTGTGTAAGTATAGTCTTTTAGAAGTCTGTTATCCCATTACGGAAGTTGTATTCTACAAAAAACAACAACAACAAAACAACAACAACAAATAAAACAGTTACCTTTTGGTACCAAGGATAGAGAGGAGTGTCTTTAAAAACGTCTTCAAAGTCTAAGGGAAGGATGTGGACATTTGCAATAGATGATAGCAGTGGAATGGCCTTGTAGAAGGAACTCTTGTTGACAGTCATGTCTTTGGTCAGCCCTTTCATGTAGAAATAAACACTTCTGTTGGGGTACGTCCGAGCTGCTGATTCTATTGCACACACTGCTAAAGGGGAGGGCTCCAGTTTCTCTGTGGTCTCAGCGAAAAAGATTCCAGTATTAGATTTAATAATGTCTTCAGCTGTGAACTGCCTATTTAAGAATCTGTGCAATGTCCGTAAAGACTCCGTTTTCATCCAGTAGACAGCAGAACAAATAAATATCAAAAAGAAAAGAGATAGACATAATATCCATAATTTCATGACTGTTGGAGTAAAGCGCTGTAGGACCTAGTGAGAGAAAAAGAAAGTGGCCTGATATTAGAAATTTTGAAATGCCCATTAAAAGGCTGCTATATTCATATTTTTCTTTGAAAAGAAGCTGCCATTAACTGATATGAACATTTATAAATATATAACATATTATTTCAATTCAGCAATGCAAGGAAAAGAGCAGAGCAAAAAGACATAAAAACAACATCACAAAATACACATAAAATGCAATTCTAGGTACTCATATTTGTATGGTGTTTAAATATTATTCTACAGATGCCACTTAACTTACATAGGGCCCCTTTTACTAAGCGACAGTAAGCCCAATGCAGGCTTACTGCTTGCTAATTCGTAACTACCGCAGGAACCCGGCAGTAGTTCCCATCCCCAGCATGCGCCATTTCCAGTGCTACAAAATTATTTTTTATTTTTGTAGCACTAGTGCAGTGCCACGTGCAGCCCGGTTACCGCCGGGTTAGGTGGCGGTAAATGCTCCCCTCTGAAATGGCCACGTAGTAAGTGGTTCACTTACTGCATGGCCATTTCTTTAAAAAAAAAAAAAAAAAGATAGCCTTTTACCTGCTGCTGTAAAAGAGGGCCTCAATGAGCGTCAAAAACACGCCCTGATGCTAGCACAGGCCCCCCCCCCTTTTACTGCAGCTTAGTAAAAGGGGCCCTTAGTGCATATTTGAGAGAGAGTGCACACAGAATGGGACTCCCACTTATGTGCATAACTTCCAGAATATTGTAAGTTCCATGCATTCCTGCCAAATTTAGGTGCGTGCACTTACACCAGCTTTATAACTAGCAGAAGTGTGGGTACTTACGTTTTAGGCACTTTGGGGTCCTTTTACTACTAAGATGTGGCAAAAGGGTGCCTGCGCTGACATCAGCGTGTGTTTTTGACGCACGCTGAGGTCCCCTTTTACCGCAATGGGTAAATGGCAGTTTGTTTTTAAAGAAATGTCTGTGGTGCAAGTGAAGCACTTGCCACATGGCCATTTTCAGGGGGGAGCACTTAACAACTCCCATTGAGGTGGCGTTAAGAGCTCCTGCGCTAACCCAGCGGTAACTGGGCAACACGCGGCATTGCCCTATTACTTCTGGGTAAACACCAATGCTATTGCACGTGCTGGGGTGAGAACTACCGCCGGGCTGCTGTGGTAGCTTGGCAGTGCTTCCGGTTTAGCAAGCGGTAAGCCCGCGTTGGGCCTACCGCTGCTTAGTAAAAGACCCCCTCTGACAGTTAAACACTAAGGGGTCCTTTTACAAAGGCTGCTGAAAAATGGCCTGCGCTAGTGTAAGCACGTGTTTTAGAGGCACGCAAATCCATTTTTCAGCGCATCTGTAAAAAAGGCCTTTTTTTTGGCTTAGCCACATTGAACCTGACTTTGCTGGGGATAATGTGTGATATAAATATTTAAAAGAATTCTTTATCCTCCACCTTTTAAGACACCACCTATCCAGCTGGATGGTGACGGCACAAGGAAATCAAGTTTGGTCCAGTGAAGACTAACTCAAAATAACTTGTTCCTTAGCTGGGCCATTTCTTACCGTCTACTGCATCATAGACCCTTTGGTGTGCAAATTGAAAATCATAGATGGGCTATTCAACTAGTCACAGCAGCCCGTCTGGCTTTGGCTGTCAAATGCAGAACCACAACATTTCCCTCTATGACTATTTGCCTCAAGAAATTGGACTATCTGCACCTTATGGCGGAATTGACAGCGACCAAAAATGAACAATGGGTCTCCTTTCATAAGATCTGGGACAAATAGAAGACATGGTGTTTGAGTAAAATTCAAGAGGAGGAGGCAGGAGACCCTAATGAAGGTTAAGACTCTAACAAAATGTACAGATAGAAAGTGAAGAGGAGAACTATCCCACATAATGATGGAACATTAGTAGGGGATAGAGATAGATGGGGGTGAGAGGGGAAAGGGTTGATACCTTCAATTATATTGTTGTATGTTGATCGATTTTTTTTTCAATAAAAGTTTCTCTGACTCGTCAGCTTCAAATACCATTTCTGGCACCAGTATCTCTCCCAAATCTTCCTCGGTGAAGACGGAAGCAAAGAATTCATTTAATCTCTCCGCTGTGGCTTTGTCTTCCTTCATAAATTATATTCCAGACTGGACTACTGGTTTCTTTCGAAATCCCAGATTGATAGCTTATTTACTTCTATGACTAAATCAATTCATATATCTGACCATGCTGGTGTCACAGTCTCCTAGGATATTAACTCCTGTTTACCAGAGGCCAAAATGTGGTGCTTTAACTCGGCTCTATTACATGAGGAAGCATTTCTTCAAACAATTACTGACTGTACTAAGTTATTCTTTGAGATAAATAATATTCCTGATGTTTCTCGCTTAATTATATTGGACTCATATAAATCATACATTCGGGGGTAATTATTGCTCATCCGGCTCATATTAATAAATCAAGTAAACGAGAACTTGTACAACTGGAACAAGAAATTCACTCCGAGCACAAATATATGTCATCTGGAGATAAGGAAGATCTAGTTAATCTTCAAAAACTTAAATTTAACTATAACAAAGTACTGAGCCTCAAAGCTGGAATTCAACTTTCTTCTCAATCTGCTGTATATTACTCAGGCATGAATAGGACTGGCAGAATTCTTACAAACTACTTGAAAGATGCCAGGGAAAAGACTATTGATTTGTGCCATTAACCACAACGGATCCATCCTGACTAAGCAAAAGGATATTAGTAATCACTTTTTGGACTTCTATGAAGGTATCTATTCTTGTCATCATGATGCATCTTCTGATCAAATGATGTCTTTCCTACAGTCTTTAAAGTGCCCCAATCTGGACTCATAATTTGTTTCAAATTTGGATGCTGATATTTCCTTGTCTGAGATTAAAAAAGCCATTTCTTACCATCTACTGCATCATAGACCCTTTGGTGTGAAAATTGAAAATCATAGATTGGCTATTCAACTAGTCACAGCAGCCCGTCTGGCTTTGGCTGCCAAATGGAGAACCACAACATTTCCCTCTATAACTATTTGCCTCAAGAAATTGGACTATCTGCACCTTATGGCAGAATTGACAGTGACCAAAAATGAACAATGGGTCTCCTTTCATAAGATCTGGGACAAATAGAAGACATGGTGTTTGAGTAAAATTCAGGAGGAGGAGGCAGGAGAACCTAATGAAGGTTAAGACTCTAACAAGATGTACAGATAGAAAGTGAAGAGGAGAACTATCCCACATAATGATGGAACATTAGTAGGGGATAGAGATAGATGGGGTGAGTGGGGAAAGGGTTGATACCTTCAATTATATTGTTGTATGTTGATCGATTTTTTTTTCAATAAAAGTTTTGCAAAAAAAAAAAAAAAAAAAAGCCATTTCTTCATTAAAACCAAGGAACTCTCCAGGCAGTGATGGTCTTACAGTTTTTACAGTTGTATAATTATTGCATATCAGGTAAAATATGTACCTCTTCTATGTCATAAGCAATTATTG
The DNA here is from genome assembly GCF_901765095.1 of Microcaecilia unicolor. Taxonomy (NCBI): domain Eukaryota; kingdom Metazoa; phylum Chordata; class Amphibia; order Gymnophiona; family Siphonopidae; genus Microcaecilia; species Microcaecilia unicolor. The sequence goes on along the minus strand of NC_044032.1, from coordinate 342,636,846 downwards.
TTCTTCTAGAAAAGCCTGGAAGAGATCCCCTTCTTGCTGGTAATTACCGTCTTATATCTCTTCTAAATTTTGACTCTAAAATTTTTGCAAACATCATAGCAGTCAGATTAGCGATGATAATTGGTCATACAGTACCACCTGAACAGAGTGGTTTTGTTCCTGGTTACCTTGGTTCAGATAATTCTAGGGTGTTTAGAGGTCCTTTTACTAAGGTGCTCTGAAAAATGGCCTGCGGTGGTATAGGTGTGGGTTTTGGGTGCGTGTGTGCCAAAATAAAAATTGGCATGTGTTCATTTTGGGTCTGAGACCTTACTGCCAGCTATTGACTTAGCGGTAAGGTCTCACACATTAACTGGGCAGTAATGACCTACATGCATCAAATGCCACTAGAAAATAAAAATTCAGATGTGCGTAGCAGACTCACGTCAGAAATGAAATTACCGCAAGGGTCACGCGGTAGCCTGGCAAGAACTCCAAATTAATGAGGCTTAGTAAAAGGGCCCCATACTGCATAGTTCTAAAAAGCTTCAACTTGTGTGATTTCTTTAGATGCAGAAAAGGCTTTTGACTATGTAGAATGGCCTTTTCTGTTTCATGTATTGAAATGGTTCAAATTTGGTCCTAAATTCACTGATATGGTTTCTGTTTTATACTCAGCACCAACTGCTAAACCTTTGATCAATTCCTCTCTTACAGACTCATTTCAGGTGTACAAAGGCACCCGCCAAGGTTGCCCTTTGTCACCTTTGTTATTTCTTCTTGTACTAGAACCACTCCTTATTAATATTAAGGATCACCAAGAAATTGAAGGAGTCCCTATTGGTAATTCGTCAATTAAACTCTCTGCACATGCGGATGATGTTTTACTTTATATTACTAACCCAGATAGCTCTCTTCCTTCTTTATCATCACTGAACTATTATGGATTTCTTTCAGGTTATAGAGTCAATGTCATGTCATTACCCTCATTGCATTGTAACCTTTTGTAACATTGTAAGCCACATTGTGCCCGCTCTAGTGGGAAAATATGGGGTATAAATGCATCACAAATAAATAAATAAATACCCCTCAACATACATTGTAATAGGTCACAAATCATATCATCTCCAATAAGATGGTGTCTAGACCAAATTACGTTTCTTGGTATCCTTTTTGGGAATTCATGGGAAGATACTCTTAAAATCAATACTGAATTATTCCTAAAGAAAACCTCATGACTCATGTAATTCATGGTCTCCCCTATATCTTAGTTGGTGGGGGAGAATAGAAACGATTACAATTGTTATTGCTCTCCGCATCACATATGTAATGCATATGTTTCCATTCCAATTTCCTAATTCTTTCTTTCAGGCTTTGGATAAAATTATATCCTCCTTCTTATGGAAAACTAAACCTGTGAGAATTTCTTTATCTAAATTGCATATGCCTAGACACTTAGGAGGGTTGAAACATCCAGACTTTTATCTTTATAAACAAACATTTTTTGCTTAAAGGGGCATTGACTTGGTTACACTCAAAGAATGATGTTGCTCCTATGTGGATGTTCATTGAATAAATTTTGGTAGATCCCTTTCCTTTAGACAAATTGCTTATATTGGTATCAACTGCATTAATTACTAATTGGCCTATTATAAATAATACCCTCAAAGCCATTCTTATATTGGACTCCACTTGTAAGTTCTCTATTTCTTCTTCTATGGAGGCTTCAATTTGGAGTCATCCGCATGTGAAAATTGGTTTCAATACTATCATCTGGAAATACTTCGTCTCTAGAGGTATTTACTGTTTGGCAGATGTATCCCATTTCCTTTTAAGATTTAATATGTAAATATAACCTGCCTGATAGTCAATATTTTAAATATTTACAGGTGAAATCTGCTATTACCAAGTGGTTAAACAAACAAAATATATCGTGTCAAACACCAGATATCTTGAAATTACTTCTCTCTATCTTTCAACCAAAGTGAATTACATCTAAATTATACTCTGTTCTATTACCTTCCATTCATTCAAAAATCGGTGCTCTTTAAAACATATGGTCATTGGACACTGATCATTCAATGTCTGACTGTAATGGGAGATTTTAAAGATTGTTTTTCAACTTTGCTCTAACCAACAGTCTACTTTAAAGTTCCTGTTTTCTGACCGAAACTAATTTTTTCTTGTAAAACAAGATGAAGTCATGTCTCTGATTTATTTGGTGCAAAAGGGAAGTGCAGCATGTTTAAGGGTCAAGAGATAAGCCATCTGGCCAGTGCATAGGCGCCTGGTATCGAAGGCTTGCCGCAGCGAGCCGGCTCCTCCCCCTCCCTCCGGTCCCGGTCCCTGTCCCTCACGTTACCGACCTGACTCTTCATCTTCGGAGCTGTCAGCGCTAACTCTGCCCCTCTGCGCTGGCGCTGCCGGCGTTCGTGCTTTAAAAATGGCCACCGAGACTTCCAGAGGCGGCCTCGCAAGACTTCTGCTGAAGTCTTGGAGGCCGCCCTGTAAGTCTCGGCGGCCATTTTGAAGCGTGAACACCGGCAGCGCCAGCGCAGCTGGGTAGAGTTATCGCTGACAGCTCAGAAGAGTCAGGTCAGTGACGTGAGTGGACCGGATCCGGAGGGAGGGAGGGAGGGGGAGGAATTTGCCGAACAACTCGGGAGGGGGTGGCAGGGGAGAGAAGGGAGTCACTGGGTATTTGTGGAAGGAGGGGAGAGAAGGGTCGCTGGGTATAATGGGTGCATGCAGGGCAGGGGAGAGGAGGATCACTACTGGACATGGATGTATGGAGGGCAGGGGAGAGGAGGGTTGCTGTGTATGGGTGCTTGCAGGGCAGGGGGAGAGAAGGGTCACTGGACATGGGTGGATGGAGGGCAGGGGAGAGGAGGGGAGAGAGAAAAAAATGCTGGACATGGATGGAGGGGAGGGAAGAGTGAGGAAGGAGATGAGATGAGGGAAAAGAAAGAGAGGAGAAAAACTGCACATGGATGAAGAAAATAGGCAGAAGCTGAGGACCAGAAATGAAGAAGAAAGGAGGAAAGGAAAGAAAGAAATGGAAAGGAAGCCCTGGAAACGGAGTTAAGAGGACAGATAGCAGCAGAATCGGATACTGGGCCAGCATGATCAGAAAAACAGTCACCAGACAACAAAGGTAGAAAAAAAAATAATTTTATTTTCATTATAGTGTTTGGAATATGTCCACTTTGAGAATCAGGTGCTCACCATTAAAAGTTTGTATTTATTTACTTATTTATGGCATTTTATCCCACATTAAACATGAATTAGGGTGTTTTGTGGCTCTACATGAGAATTGTGATATTATGATCCCTTGTTTCATATTGTTGACGGTCTGCATTTTCCGTATGGATGGTATATTGGTGTATTAGGTTCTGCCCAGTGTAATATTTATGGTACAGTAAGGTTCTGAGTGTGTTTTTGCACAAAATTGTGTATAGTGTTTTGCAGTTGAGCGATTGTGGTTAGTATATGCTTTGAGCAACCACTTTATTCTTTGACATATGATACATATCTAATATCTATATTTAATAAAAGGTATTAATTGTGACTTTTATTTTTATTTATTTTTTCTGTGTGTTATCAGACAATTATGGATTTAAGCTCCACCCCTAACCCCGCCCCCTTTAGCCTCCCCAAACAGTTGGGCCACCGACCGCCTATGGGCCAGTGGCTTGTTTACTTGAAACCAAGATCATGTGACTACATTCTCTTGCTGTCGCGTCTCTCGCGCTTGCCGCGCTCTCGAGGACCTTGGCATACTTTCAGGCTTCTTCCCCGGGAGCACGGGGTTTGTGAGTCCATAGGCCACTACCGTGGAGCGGCAGTGGCAGGCAAGATCACCTTCCAGCTAGAGATGAAACAAGACTGGACCGGAACCCCGGACTGGAGTTCTACACCGGAACACTCGGAACTGGAACGCACCGGACGGGTGCGCACTGGAGTGGGGCCCGCTGGACTGGACACACTGGAGTGGCCCCACTGGACTGGAACATACAGGAGTGAAACCCGCTGGACTGGAACACCCTGGACCTAGGCTTCACCTACACTTGACCGCCTTTCCCCGAGGGTTGAGCCCTCAGGTTCTGGCAGCCGGTAGGACTTACAGGAAAACCCGGAACTGGAACTTGCAAGCAGGAACAGCAGGAATGAAGATCCAGGAGTGCCCCCTGGCACCTAGGCGAAGGCAAGGCAGACAGGCAGGGACTGTCCGGGTTCTGGCAGTCGGCAGGTTTCAACACAATGACTAGTAAACTGTACCCAGGCTAATAGGAACGCTATACCCAGGCAAACCAGTCATACACAAGAAACATACACAGAGCAAACTCAGGAGGCTTAGTAAAGCTATACACCAGCTAACCACAAAGCTGTGCCCAAGCTAACAAGTCATGCACTGGAAACATACACAGAACACTAGCAAAGCTATACACAGGCTAACAAGCCAGACGGTGCCTAAGCTGGCTAGTCTACACTAGGAACAAACACAGAGAACTAGCAGAGCTATGCACAGGCTCACAAGCCACACGGTGCCTAAGCTGGCTAGTCTACCACTAGGAACAATCACAGTCTCGGGATAGTGGCTAGCAAGGGCGGCTAGTCTAACACTAGGAACAATCACAGTCTCGGGATAGTGGCTAGCAAGGGCGGCTAGTCTAACACTAGGAACAATCACAGTCTCGGGCTAGTGGCTAGCAAGGGCGGCTAGTCTAACACTAGGAACAAACACAGTCTTGGGATAGTGGCTAGCAAGGGCGGCTAGTCTAACACTAGGAACAAACACAGAGAACTAGCAGAGCTATGCACAGGCTACAAGCCAGACGGTGCCTAAGCTGGCTAGTCTACACTAGGAACAAACACAGAGAACTAGCAGAGCTATGCACAGGCTACAAGCCAGACGGTGCCTAAGCTGGCTAGTCTATACTAGGAACAAGCACAGAGAACTAGCAGAGCTATGCACAGGCTACAAGCCAGACGGTGCCTAAGCTGGCTAGTCCACACTAGGAACAAACACAGAGAACTAGCAGAGCTATGCACAGGCTACAAGCCAGACGGTGCCTAAACTGGCTAGTCTACACTAGGAACAAACACAGAGAACTAGCAGAGCTATGCACACGCTACAAGCCAGACGGTGCCTAAGCTGGCTAGTCTATACTAGGAACAAGCACAGAGAACTAGCAGAGCTATGCACAGGCTACAAGCCAGACGGTGCCTAAGCTGGCTAGTCCACACTAGGAACAAACACAGAGAACTAGCAGAGCTATGCACAGGCTACAAGCCAGACGGTGCCTAAGCTGGCTAGTCTACACTAGGAACAAGCACAGAGCACTAGCAGAGCTATGCACAGGCTACAAGCCAGACGGTGCCTAAGCTAGCTAGTCTAAACAAACATAGAAACTCACACAGAGCAAACACTGAAACCGTGTACAGAGCACTCTATACACCAGGACCTTTAGATGAGATGCAAAGGCCAGGACTGTAGTCTCCAAGTGATTAATAAAGCCCTTCAACACCAGAGCCACAGCTGCAGCAATCACCTTGCAACCAAACAGAGGCTTGACACACTGAGCAGTCAGCCCATAGGAAGGAACAGCGGGAGCCATCTTGGATACTGGCAAAGAGGAGGAGGCGGCAGACATCTTGGAAGAGGCATAGCCCACACAGGTGAGGTTCAGTAGGGCAATCAGCACACAGAGCCAGAGAGAACCTAAGACAGACACAGACACAGAGACAAGCAGAAGCCAGCACAGACACTGACTCCCAGAAACAGGGTAAGTCTGAGGGTTGTCACGGCCACGGACGTGACAGTATCCCTTCCTCAAGACCCCCCTCTCGGTCTCCCGGAGGCGGTCGGGTATCCAGGGGTAACTATGATGGAACTTCCTGATAGGTCTCAAAATCCAGACATAGATCACTGGGCTGGAAGTCACAAGGAAGTTCAAAACTGGCAGACAAAAGTAGAACTTGTGACCAGGAAGCTCCTTCGAGTCACCCCGGGGCAACCTCAGGAACATGGATGCATCAAGAGGAACACAATTCAAAAGTAACCCTCCCCTGAGGGAACCCACAATCTCCTGAACCTCTTGGCAAATCCATGAAATGACAGGAACAGGGCTGGAGTCACTACCCCAGCTGACATCAGAAGCTGGGCTGAGGCTCGAAGTGGCATTCCCATCTTGACAGGAGCTAGAAGTCTGAATAGAAATGGATCTGGAACTAGCACCCGGGTTGGCATCCAACACGGAGCCGGGATAGGAACCCGGACTGGCCTCAACCCCCTGACTGGAGCTGGATTCAGGAGCCTGACTGTAACGGGAACTCAGCAGAAGGTCAGCCTCCTGACGGACACTGGAACTTAGGACGACCTCAACGTCTTGGTCGGACCTGGAACTAGGAAGAGATTCAGCTGCAAGGCTGGACACACCCCTCTGCCCGGACTGGGACGTCTCTCTAGCCTTAGCTTCAGGAATATTCCCCCGGGCAGGATCAGAACAAAGTTTATCACGGTGCCCTTGGAACGTCATCTCATCCTCAAAAGCAGACTCAATATCTTGGCTGGCCTCTGCACTCGGTGCAGACTCAGCATCTTGACTGGAACTACAACTCGATCCAGACTCAGCATTGTTATGATTGGGGTCTGAACCCCTCTCAAACTTACCTCTTTCCTGGGGGTCAGCTTCTTAGCTGGTTTCTGTTTCTTTTCTCTGTCCTTTCTGAGCTGGCTCTGTCTCTCTGTGCTGACAGCTTCCAGCAGCATGGCTCTAATTGTTTCACTATATTGCACCTGTGTGGGTGGACTGAGTTACCTCTACCTCTCTTTGGGGGTACTGGCTTCAAGTGCTTCATGGTTTTGCATTGGTGTGGGTTGGGCCTCTCTGGGTCAGTGTGCTGTTGCCTGGGGCTAGGGAGTGTGACATCATCAGGGTGGGCCTTGATAAGGAAGTGGTCTTGTTTCCTTCAGAGCCTTTGCAACGGTTGTGTTTGCTTTAGGTAGGGTGGTGCAGTGTGCACTTCTGACTTTGTGTCTAGTTTCCCTGCTTGCTTTTGCTAAGGGCCAGGTTAGTGTTAGTGTAGGTAGGGTGGTGCAGTGTGCACTTCTGACTTTGTGTCTAGTTTCCCTGCTTGCTTTTGCTAAGGGCCAGGTTAGTGTTAGTGCAGTGTGCACTGGTGACTGTGTGTTTAGCTTTCTTGCTTTTCCCTCTTGGTTTTGGAAGCATTGCTGTGTGTAGGGCTTTGGAAGCTCTGTTGCTGATAGAAGTACTTCAGAGTTTGTTGGTGTTAGGAACACTGCAGAGTTTGCTGTTAGAAGTACTTCTGGTGTTTGTGCTATTGGGAGCATTGCAGTCTTTGCTGTTGGTGTTTGGTGCTTTAGAAGCACTTTTGGCTTATGTGTTAGCTTCACTGCTTTTTCCTTGTGGCTCCCCTGTCTTCCCTTTTAGTGCTAGGAGCTCTTCTGGTTGCTTGCCAGAGTAGTGCTTAGGAAGCACCTTGTTAGTTGTATCTAGCTTGCTAGAGCAGTGCTTAGGTAGCTGGTTAGTTCTGTGTTTAGCTTATTAGTGTAAAGCTCTGCTTGTAGCTTGGTGCTTAGTAGCACCTGTGTTAGCTTTGTGTTTAGTTCCCTGCTCTGTTAGTTTAGGGCTTAGGAAGTCCCTTTCTTGAGCAGGGATTAGGAGCTCCTGTTTAGTATAGGGCTTAGGAAGTCCTTTTGTCAGTTTACTGTTAGGAACACTCCTGCTGGTTTAGGACTTGGGAGCACATAGATCAGTTTAGGTTTAGAAGTACTTCTGTTTCCAGTCCTGGTCCCTGTGTCATCCGGTATCCAGTAAGTCCTGCCGGCTACTCGAACCCAGGAGCTCAACTTCTGGGGGGCTTAGTAGCTAAGTGCAGGTGAAGCTGTACGGACCAGTCCAGTGTGCTCCAATCCAGTCTGGTGCACTCCAGTCCAGTGTGTTCCGGTCCGGTGTGTGTTCCAGTCCTGTGTCCTCCAGTCCGGGGGATTCCAGTCCATGTGTTCCGGTTCGCTGGGCAGTGCCTGCAGTCCCTGCCGGTGTGCTTGCCCAGTGTTGGTTGGTGGGTTTTGCCTGCTGCTGTCGCTCCTCGGCAGCAGCCCAAGGGCTCACGTTTGCTCCAGAGCCCGGCCCCGCGGGCTCTGAACCTGAGAACCTGACAGATTGCAAAGGCCATGAGCCCGGCAAGAACCCCCACCCAGCTGACCCAGCTGGGGTCCAGCTCCATCGTTGTCCTTGATCCTTCTATGACTCTTCGTCAGTATCATGGGAAACTTTTGTCTCATCCTGTTTTGAAGAAGACCCCTGAAGCGGCAGCTTAGAGAAAACGTGTCCGGTGGCTTGGAATCGCTGAAAACCCAGTTTCAGATATGGACCCTTTTATCACGCTCGCTGAATATCGCCGCAGCCTGGTCTTGAATCCAGCTTTGTGGGATACTCCTGAAGCTGTCGCTGAGAGGAGACGTCTTGGGAATTCCATGCTCTGGGCCCAGCAGGGGTCCAGTCCCGTTCAAGCAGCGCGCCCAGACAAGCCTCTGAATCCAGTCCGAGCAGCGCGTCCAGCCAAGCTTCAGAGTCCAGTCCGAGGGACGCTTCTGACCGAGCCTCCAATGCCAGTTCAGGTGGCACTTCCATTCCAGCCTCCGAGTCCAGTCCGAGGGATGCTTCTGACCGAGCCTCCAAGTCCAGTCCAGAGGGCGCTTCGAACCGAGCCGCCTATCCCAGTTCAGGTGGCGCTTCCATTCGAGTTTCCGAGTCCAGTCCGAGGGATGCTTTCGACCGAGTCTCCGATTCCAGTCCAAGCAGTGCTTCAAGCCAAGTCTCTGCGTCCAGTTCAAGTGGCGCTTCAAACCAAGCCTCCTAGTACAAGTTTGGATCCCAGTTCCAACCCAATTTTTGATCTGGATCCGTTTCTGACACTCCAGGATTACCGGGTTGCACTTTTGTCTGATCCAGCCCTGAAGAATACTCCTGAAGCTGCAGCAGAAAGAAGGCGTGTCTCCTGGCTTGGGTTCGAAGAAAACCCAGTTTCTGCTATTGATCCCTCTACCAAGCTGTTCTTTTACTGCTTCCAACTCCTCTCAGAGCCAACCCTGCGGGATACTCCTGAAGCCCAAGCTGAAAGAAGGTGGCTTCCTGATTTTTCCCGACAAACTTCTGAGTCCAGCCTGAAGGGCTTTGTCTGCCAAGCTTCTGAGTCCACAATGAGTTCCAGCCCAGTGCCCGAGTCTGTTTTGAGTTCCAGCCCAGATGCTGAGTCCGGAGCGAGTTGCAGCAGTGACAGCCAAGATGCTGAGTCTGGATCGAGTTGCAGTTCCAGTCAAGATGCTGAGTCTGGATTGAGTTGTAGTTCCAGTCAAGATGCTGAGAGTTGTAGTTCCAGTCAAGATGCTGAGTCTGGATCGAGTTGGAGTTCCAGTCAAGATGCTGAGTCTGGATCGAGTTGCAGTTCCAGTCAAGATGCGGAGTCTGTATCGAGTGGTAGTTCCAGTCAAGATGCTGAGTCTGGATCGAGTTGCAGTTCCAGTCAAGATGCTGAGTCTGGATCGAGTTGTAGTTCCAGTCAAGATGCTGAGTATGGATCGAGTTGCAGTCCCAGCCAAGATGCTGAGTCTACACCGAGTGATGAGTCCATGATGAGTGTTGAGTCTGGATCGAGTTGTAGTTCCAATCAAGATGCTGAGTCTGGATCGAGTTGCAGCATTGGCAGTCAAGATGCTGAGTCTGGATCGAGTTGCAGTCCCAGCCGGGATGCTGAGTCTACACCGAGTGATGAGTCCATGATGAGTGCTGAGTCTGCACTGAGTGTAGAGGCCAGCCGAGATACTGAGTCCACGATGAGTGCTGAGTCTACACTGAGTGCAGAGCCCAGCCAAGATGACGAGTCCACGATGAGTACTGAGTCTGCACCGAGTGCAGAGTTCAGCCGAGATGCCGAATCAGAATTGAGTTACAGTCCCGGGCAAGATGCAGAGTCCGGGTCAAGTTACAGTCCCGGCCAAGATGCTGAGTCCGGTGAGAGTTGGAGTTCCAGTCCCAGGTAAGAGGCTGAGTCCAGGTCAAGTTGCAGTTCCAGCCAACATGCTGAGTCCGGTGAGAGTTGCCGTCCCAGCCAAGATGCTGAGTCCAGGTCAAGTTGCAACTCCGGTCAAGATGTTGAGTCCGGTGAGAGTTGGAGTTCCAGTTCCAGGCAAGATGCTGAGTCCGGGTCAAGTTGCGGTCCCGGCCAAGATGCTGAGGCCGGGTCAAGTTGGAGTTCCAGTCCCAGGCAAGATGCTGAGTCCGGGTCAAGTTGCAGTCCCGGTCAAGATGCTGAGTCCGGAGTGAGTTCCAGTGCCAGCCGAGATGCTGAGCCTACGTTGAGTACCGAGTCCAGCCAAGAGGCTGAGTCAGAATTGAGTGGCAGTTCCGGCCAAGAGGCTGAGGCCGGATCAGGTTGCAGTCTCAGCCAAGATGCTGAGTCTACTCCGAGTTCCCATTTCAGCCAAGATGTTGACCTCCTTCTGAGTTCCAGCTCCAGCCAAGAGGCGAGGTCCAGTCCGAAGTCCAGTTCGAGTCCCTGTCCGGCTTCAGATTCCATTGGGTATGGGCTCTAGCCCAGTTCTGGCTGCTACAGTAGAGTGCCAGGAAGTCAAGGAAGTTGTGGACTCCTTCAGGAGATGGTTCCTGTTGAATAGAACTCCACTTGTTGCATCCAAGACTCTGATCCTGCCTAGCAGCCGTTCTAAAGAGCCTCGTGGCGGCCAAAGCCATTCTGGTTTCCTAGTTCCAGATGTACTTGTCACGTCCTGCCCTGCCGCCCAGATTTATGTTGTGAAACCCATTGGGAGATTTCACCACAGCTACCCATGGAGACCTAAATTGTCTTTTGAGACCTGGAGCTCCCGTGGGGACACGGGAGCCTTGAGGGGGAGGTGCTGTTATGATTGGGGTCTGAACCCCTCTCAAACTTACCTCTTTCCTGGGGGTCAGCTTCTTAGCTGGTTTCTGTTTCTTTTCTCTGTCCTTTCTGAGCTGGCTCTGTCTCTCTGTGCTGACAGCTTCCAGCAGCATGGCTCTAATTGTTTCACTATATTGCACCTGTGTGGGTGGACTGCGTTACCTCTACCTCTCTTTGGGGGTACTGGCTTCAAGTGCTTCACGGTTTTGCATTGGTGTGGGATGGGCCTCTCTGGGTCAGTGTGCTGTTGCCTGGGGCTAGGGAGTGTGACATCATCAGGGTGGGCCTTGATAAGGAAGTGGTCTTGTTTCCTTCAGAGCCTTTGCAACGGTTGTGTTTGCTTTAGGTAGGGTGGTGCAGTGTGCACTTCTGACTTTGTGTCTAGTTTCCCTGCTTGCTTTTGCTAAGGGCCAGGTTAGTGTTAGTGTAGGTAGGGTGGTGCAGTGTGCACTTCTGACTTTGTGTCTAGTTTCCCTGCTTGCTTTTGCTAAGGGCCAGGTTAGTGTTAGTGCAGTGTGCACTGGTGACTGTGTATTTAGCTTTCTTGCTTTTCCCTCTTGGTTTTGGAAGCATTGCTGTGTGTAGGGCTTTGGAAGCTCTGTTGCTGATAGAAGTACTTCAGGGTTTGTTGGTGTTAGGAACACTGCAGAGTTTGCTGTTAGAAGTACTTCTGGTGTTTGTGCTATTGGGAGCATTGCAGTCTTTGCTGTTGGTGTTTGGTGCTTTAGAAGCACTTTTGGCTTATGTGTTTGCTGCACTGCTTTTTCCTTGTGGCTCCCCTGTCTTCCCTTTTAGTGCTAGGAGCTCTGAACCTGAGAACCTGACAAGCATCTTGACTGGAACTACAACTCGATCCAGACTCAACATCTTGACTGGAACTACAACTCGATCCAGACTCTGCATCTTGACTGGAACTGCAACTCGATCCAGACTCAGCATCTTGACTGGAACTGCAACTCGATCCAGACTCAGCATCTTGACTGGACTTGCAACTCGATCTAGACTCAGCATCTTGACTGGACTTGCAACTCGGTCCAGACTCAGCATCTTGACTGGACTTGCAACTCGCGACGCCCTCTGCCTCCTGGCAGGGACGGAACTTTAACTGAGGCTTGGCAGAACACACCCTTTGGACAGGGATCGGCGGCTCGATCTGAAGTGCCCCTCGAACTGGGCTTCGGAGCTTGACTGGACGGGTCACTTGGACAAAAACCGGAGACTCGACCCGGAGTGCCACTTGCACAGGTCTCGGAGACTCCGTCAGAAGCACCCCTCGCACTTGACTCAGAGGTTTCAGAGGGCGTGCCACTTGAACAAGGACCGGAAGCTCGACCTGGAGCGCCGCTCGAACAGGAATCCGAGGCTCCATCGAAAGCTTCCCTCGGACTGGACTCGAGACTTCAAAGGGCGTGCCACTTGGACGAGGACTGGAGGCTCGACCTGGAACGCCACTTGCATAGGAATCCGAGGCTCCATCGAAAGCTTCCCTCCGACTGGCCTCGGAGACTTCAAAGGGCGTGCCACTTGGACGAGGACTGGAGGCTCGACCTGGAGCGCCGCTCGAACAGGAATCCGAGGCTCCATCGAAAGCCTCCCTCGGACTGGCCTCGGAGACTTAAGTGGCATCGTTACTTGGACGGGAATAGGAGGCTCAGTATGAAGCATCCCCTGGACTGGAGTCAGGCGCTTAAGAGGTAGCGCTACTTGAACTGGAGTCAGGGGCTTGGTCCAACGCCTCACTCGGCCTGTCCTCACCGACATGGTCAGGACCGTCCCTCGGCCTGACCTCAGCGGCTTAGCTGGAGGTTCCACTCGAAGCGGCTTCCAAGGCTCCACTGGAAACTCTCCTCGAACTGGACTCAACACAGGTGGACTGGGATCCCACAGAAGAGCTAACTCCCTAAGGTGCGGCCAGCTGCTCGGCTGAGGTGACTGACGAGACCCGAGCGGAGGAAGTCCCCGGCGGCGTCTTTCGACCTCAGCTTCCGGAGTCTCCCGCAGATCTGGGTCTTCCAGAAGTCTGAGGCGGTACTCGCGGAGCGAGATAGCCGGATTCATGTCAGAAACTGGGTTATGGTGGACCAGACCCCAGTAGACATGCTTTCTTTCCGCTGCTGCTTCAGGAGTAGCTTTAAAGGCTGGATTCGACAGAAGTTCCTCTCGGTACTCCCACAGCCTTAAAAAGGGATCCAAAAAAGAAACTAGGCTGTCCTTGGAATAAAAAAAAAAATCAGAAGTTACCCTCAGATTGTCCAGAGGGCACAAACTTATGGGCATGTAGCCCACCTGGACCGATGATCTCGCCGGACTCATGGCCTTTGCATCCTGTCGCGTCTCTCGCGCTTGCCGCGCTCTCGAGGACCTTGGCATACTTTCAGGCTTCTTCCCCGGGAGCATGGGGTTTGTGAGTCCATAGACCACTACCGTGGAGCGGCAGTGGCAGGCAAGATCACCTTCCAGGTAGAGATGAAACAAGACTGGACCGGAACCCCGGACTGGAGTTCTACACCGGAACACTCGGAACTGGAACGCACTGGACGGGTGCGCACTGGAGTGGGGCCCGCTGGACTGGACACACTGGAGTGGCCCCACTGGACTGGAACATACAGGAGTGAAACCCGCTGGACTGGAACACCCTGGACCTAGGCTTCACCTACACTTGACCGCCTTTCCCCGAGGGTTGAGCCCTCAGGTTCTGGCAGCCGGTAGGACTTACAGGAAAACCCGGAACTGGAACTTGCAAGCAGGAACAGCAGGAATGAAGATCCAGGAGTGCCCCCTGGCACCTAGGCGAAGGCAAGGCAGACAGGCAGGGACTGTCTGGGTTCTGGCAGTCGGCAGGTTTCAACACAATGACTAGTAAACTGTACCCAGGCTAATAGTAACGCTATACCCAGGCAAACCAGTCATACACAAGAAACATACACAGAGCAAACTCAGGAGACTTAGTAAAGCTATACACCAGCTAACCACAAAGCTGTGCCCAAGCTAACAAGTCATGCACTGGAAACATACACAGAACACTAGCAAAGCTATACACAGGCTACAAGCCACACGGTGCCTAAGCTGGCTAGTCGAGTATTAGGAACAAACACAGGGAACTAGCAAAGCTAAGCACAGGCTAACAAGCCAGACGGTGCCTAAGCTGGCTAGTCTACACTAGGAACAAACACAGAGAACTAGCAGAGCTATGCACAGGCTCACAAGCCACACGGTGCCTAAGCTGGCTAGTCTACCACTAGGAACAATAACAGTCTCGGGCTAGTGGCTAGCAAGGGCGGCTAGTCTAACACTAGGAACAATCACAGTCTCGGGATAGTGGCTAGCAAGGGCGGCTAGTCTAACACTAGGAACAATCACAGTCTCGGGATAGTGGCTAGTAAGGGCGGCTAGTCTAACACTAGGAACAAACACAGAGAACTAGCAGAGCTATGCACAGGCTACAAGCCAGACGGTGCCTAAGCTGGCTAGTCTACACTAGGAACAAACACAGAGAACTAGCAGAGCTATGCACAGGCTACAAGCCAGACGGTGCTTAAGCTGGCTAGTCTACACTAGGAACAAGCACAGAGAACTAGCAGAGCTATGCACAGGCTACAAGCCAGACGGTGCCTAAGCTGGCTAGTCTACACTAGGAACAAGCACAGAGAACTAGCAGAGCTATGCACAGGCTACAAGCCAGACGGTGCCTAAGCTGGCTAGTCTACACTAGGAACAAACACAGAGAACTAGCAGAGCTATGCACAGGCTACAAGCCAGACGGTGCCTAAGCTGGCTAGTCTATACTAGGAACAAGCACAGAGAACTAGCAGAGCTATGCACAGGCTACAAGCCAGACGGTGCCTAAGCTGGCTAGTCCACACTAGGAACAAACACAGAGCACTAGCAGAGCTATGCACAGGCTACAAGCCAGACGGTGCCTAAGCTGGCTAGTCTATACTAGGAACAAGCACAGAGAACTAGCAGAGCTATGCACAGGCTACAAGCCAGACGGTGCCTAAGCTAGCTAGTCTAAACAAACATAGAAACTCACACAGAGCAAACAGTGAAACTGTGTACAGAGCACTCTATACACCAGGACCTTTAGATGAGATGCAAAGGCCAGGACTGTAGTCTCCAAGTGATTAATAAAGCCCTTCAACACCAGAGCCACAGCTGCAGCAATCACCTTGCAACCAAACAGAGGCTTGACACACAGAGCAGTCAGCCCATAGGAAGGAACAGCAGGAGCCATCTTGGATACTGGCAAAGAGGAGGAGGCGGCAGCCATCTTGGAAGAGGCATAGCCCACACAGGTGAGGTTCAGTAGGGCAATCAGCACACAGAGCCAGAGAGAACCTAAGACAGACACAGACACAGAGACAAGCAGAAGCCAGCACAGACACTGACTCCCAGAAACAGGGTAAGTCTGAGGGTTGTCACGGCCATGGACGTGACACTTGCACATCTTTGTAATTTTCCATGGCTCTGAAAAAAAAACAATAAAAAGGGGAGCTTTGAACAGTGAAGCCAGAAGCTCATCTATGGATAGACGTATCGCGCAGAAGGACCTTTTCCTGGTCATGAGTCTCCGGCTTCACTGAAAAAGGGGCTTCTCTCAGCTGATGTAAAAAGTGTGGATATAGTAATTAATGACCAGTGAAGTAATGATTGTTTCTTTTTAACTATAGATAGTTATTGTTTATGTATGTATATTATCTTTCTTTATTCTCCTGGTCAAGAGACTCCTAGTTTCGCTGATAAGGAACCCTGGATGTAGTAATTAATGACCAGTGATGTAATAATTGTTTCTTTTTAACTATAGATAGGTATTGTTTCTTTTTAGGTATATAGCTTAATCATTGTGTATCTCAGACAATAATGACTCATACACTCTCCGTTTTGAAGTGAATCTCTAATAAAAAAAAGTCTCATTTACCCAATAGGAATCCAAAAGAATCTGCAGTAATTTATTTTCTGAGCAGTCTGTAGTGACAAAGTAAGCAGGGTGTACTTTTAGAGCAATACACTGACAAATTCTGGAAATGGACAAAATCTATGAAATCAATTGCATCTGCCCCAATATTACAATCTCTTCTTTTATTGGCTCATAAAGCATTATGGACCCCAGTTAAGCAACATAAAGTTGATTCTTCGTTGTCAAATTTGTGCTGGTCCTGTAATAGCAGTATAGGTACTCTTGAACATATGTGATTTTCCTGCCCTGATCTTCAAACGTTTTGGTCGGCAGTATGGGAAAGAATAGGTGATACTTTTCACATCAAGATTCCTCTTTCATATAAACTAATTATTTTTCAATCCGCAGGTTTAAATAAGAAAGACTATAATTGTAGTTACAAGATATATGATACATTATTAACTATTGAAATTTCCACTATTATTAACAATTGGAAAAACCATAAATTAGTCTCTGTCTCTTTCTGCTGGGCCAATGTCTGCACTGTTCTCAAATATGAAAAAACCCTAGCGGAAGGCAATAATTCTATGAAGATCTTTCAAGCTACTACTACTACTTAACATTTCTAAAGCGCTACTAGGGTTATGCAGCGCTGTACAGTTTAACAACGAAGGATAGTCCCTGCTCAAAGGAGCTTACAATCTAAAGGACAAAATGTCAAGTTGGGGCAGTCTAGATATCCTATATGGAGGTATAATGGTTATGTGCCGAAGGCGACATTGAAGAGGTGGGCTTTGAGTAAGGATTTGAAGATGGGCAGGGAGGGGGCTTGGCGTATGGGCTCAGGGAGTTTATTCCAAGCATAGGGTGAGGCGAGACAGAAAGGGGGGAGCCTGGAGTTGGCGGTGGCGGAGAAGGGTACTGAGAGGAGGGATTTGACCTGTGAGTGGAGGTTTCGGGTAGGAACGTAAGGTGAGATGAGGGTAGCGAGGTAATGAGGGGCTGCAGATTGAGTGCATGTGTAGGTAAGAGAAGCTTGAACTGTATGCGGTACCTGATCGGAAGCCAGTGAAGTGACTTCAGGAGAGGGGTGATATGGGCATATTGGTCCTGAAGGAAGATAAGACATGCAGCAGAGTTCTGAACGGATTGAAGGGGGGATAGATGGCTAAGTGGGAGGCCAGTGAGGAGTAGGTTGCAGTAGTCAAGGTGAGAGGTAATGAGAGAGTGGACGAGTGTTCGGGTGGTGTGCTCAGAGAGGAAAGGGCGAATTTTGCTGATGTTATAGAGAAAGAAGCTACAGGTCTTGGCTATCTGCTGGATATGCGCAAAGAAGGAGAGGGAGGAGTCGAAGATGACTCTGAGGTTGCAGGCTGATGAGACGGGGAGGATGAGGGTGTTATCAACTGAGATAGAGAGTGGAGGGAGAGGAGAAGTGGGTTTGGGTGGAAAGACAATAAACTCGGTCTTAGCCATGTTTAGTTTCAGGTGGCGGTTTTACATCCAGGCAGCAATGTCAGATAGGCCTGGGTATCCGCAGTGATGTCCGGTGTGGAGAGATAAAGCTGGGTGTCGTCAGCATAAAGATGATATTGGAAACCATAGGATGAGATCAGCGAGCCCAGGGAAGAGGTGTAGATTGAAAAAAGAAGGGGTCCAAGGACAGATCCCTGAGGAACTCCAACAGAGAGCGGGATGGGGGTGGAGGAAGATCCATGAGAATGTACTCTGAAGGTGCGGTGGGAGAGATAAGAGGAGAACCAGGAGAGGACAGAGCCCTGGAATCCAAATGAGGACAGTGTGGCAAGAAATAACCTGAATTGTAACATATTGTATTTCCACCAATCATAATGTACTGTAAGCCACACTGAGCCCACAAAAAGGTGGGAAAATGTGGGATACAAATGCAATAAATAAATAAAGTAAGTAAGTTGTGATTGACAGTGTCAAAAGTGGTGGATAGGTCAAGGAGGATGTGGATGGAGTAATGACCTTTGGATTTGGCAAGGAACAGGTCATTACAGACTTTAGATAGTGCCGTTTCTGTCAAGTGTAGAGAGCGAAAGCCGGATTGAAATGGATCGAGGATGGCATGAGAAGAGAGAAAATCAAGGCAACGGCTGTGAACGGCGCGTTCAAGTAACTTGGAGAGGAAGGGCAGGAGGGAAATGGGGCGGTAGTTGGAGGGACAGGTAGGGTCTAGTGAAGGTTTTTTGAGGAGTGGTGTGACTACAGCATGCTTGAAGCTGTCAGGGACAGTTGCAGTGGAGAGAGAGAGGTTGAGGATATGACAGATGGGGGGGTGACAGTAGGAGAGATGGTGTTAAGTAAGTTGGTGGGGATGGGATCAGAAGAACAGGTGGTGCATTTCGAGGATGAAAGAAGGTGGGCGGTTTCCTCCTCGGTGATATCAGGAAAAGAGGAGAAGGAGGCCTGGGTTGGATGGTTGAGGGAGTGGGTTAAAGGGTGAAGAGGAGGAGGAGGCTTGGTGGTGAATTCGAGGTTGATCTTGTTGCAGAAGTAATCAGCCAGTGATTGAGGAAAGAGTGAGGGGGGGGGGGGTGGGAGCGGAGGGCACTTTGAGGAGGGAGTTAAGGGTGGTGAAGAGACAACGAGGGTTAGAGCTGAGGGAATTAGTCAATTGGGTATAATAATCCTGTTTGGCAAGGAATAGAGAGACTTGGAAAGAGGATAGCATGAATTTATAATGAATGAAATCGGTATGGGTGCGAGATTTCCTTCAGAGGCGTTCAGCCAGTCGGGCACAGGAGCAAAGGTATCGGACGCAAGGGGTCAGCCAGGGCTGGGGATTAGTACGCCTTGTGGGATGGGAGATGGATGGTGCAAGGGTGTCCAGGGCAGAGGAGAGAGTGGTATTGTAAGCGGAGACAGCCTTGTTGACAGACTCAGAGGACATGATGGAAGGGAGAAGATTAGAGATACTAGAGGATAATGTGGGAGGGTCAACAGCCTGGAGATTCCTGGAAGTAGTGGTTAGTGTTGGGCAGGACTGAGGGGGAGGGTGATGAAGTGTGAAGGTGATCAGGTGATGGTCTGAGAGAGGAAGAGCTGAGGCGCAGAAATTGGAGGATGAGCAGGTAGAGGAGAACTCTTTGAGCTAGTTGTCCTGATACTTGGTCCAAGGGAAGTAGATAGAGTTGTTAGTAGTAGTCCTTATGGGGTGCTATGAGGTGAAAGATACGCAGATTACAGTTCTAGGTGCAGATTACAGTTCTAGGTGGAAATTACAGGCATTTAATGCGGATTACAGTTCTAAAAGCAATAAATAACATGCTATGAGATGAATGATAAACAGATTACAGTTCAGACATGCTACAAAACCTGCAATTTAAAGCGATTAGATAAAGTTTTCGAGCAATTAAAGTAGGCTTTCAGCATGCTGCAGAGCAGAAGTTTAGGATATAGCAGTCTAATCAATGGATTTAGGCAGGGGCGTATCTGCGTGGGGCCACAGGGGCCTGGGCCCCCGCAGATTTCGCCCTGGACCCCCCTACCACAGACCCTCTCCACCTCCCCCTCCCTCCCGCCCGCCACCAACCCGTCGCCGATCTTTGCTGGCGGGGGACCCCAAGCCCCCGCCAGCCGAAGTCCTCTCTTCCGTGTAGGATGCAAGTTGCAACGCTTCCTGTTCTTCTGAGTCTGACGTCCTGCACGTACAACGTGCAGAACGTCAGACTCAGAATTTGGAATTCAGTCTGACGTCCTGCGCGTTGTACGTGCAGGACGTCAGACTCAGAAGAACAGGAAGCGTTGCAACTTGCAGCGGCGCAGCCTGCATGGAAGAGAGAACCTCGGCTGGCGGGGGGTTGGGGTCCCCCGCCAGCAAAGGTAGTGACAGCAGCGGGGGAGGGTGTCATTGGTGGCGAGGGGGGGGTCCGGAAATGGCGGGGGGAGGGGATCGGTGGCGCCGGGGGGGGGGGCTAAAATGTGCCCCCTCCCTCTGGCTCTGGCCCCCCCTACCACCCGAGTCCAGATACGCCCCTGGATTTAGGTATCACTCACGGAAAGCAACATGGGAACCGGTGAAAGTTTCGTAACCTTTAATAATTTGGATATAGACTGCATTCAGTGGTCATTTTTTCTTCTTCTATTAATATTTATTGTATTTTTATTTTTTAAAATTGTTGCATTGTTATAACTGAGATATTGCAGTGTTTAGAGATGTCATTATAACATGTCTATGAAAGTTCATTTTTGTTTATTTGTTATATTTGAATCTATTATTGAAAAATTAGAAAAAAAACTGAGACTTTACATAATTCCACGATTTGTGGTTCAAAAGAAAGCCTGGAGTCAAGAAGCACAACCCAGATAACAGAGACAGGTACTCTCGTGGTGTCAAACAAGAGAAGTGGATGCATTAGAACAGAAAGATAGCCAGTCAACCAGCAGGCCACTGTCTTGTCGCAATTCAGCACAATACAATGGATTGAGAGCCACTGGGCAGTAGCATGCAAACACCATTGCAGGGGTTGCAAATCGATAGTGAGGGGATTAACCTGTGATTGTTGGGCAAACTGGATGGACCATTCAGGTCTTTATCTGCCATCACTTATTATGTTTCTATAGCAGGGATATTTTGTGGTTAATAATAAGCTCATGGTTGTCAGCAATTTATAAAACAGCATCTGCTGCAGATAAATAACCAAGCAGGAAAGAGGAGGAAAAACCCCTCACGTAAAAGTGAGTGATAAACAAAGAAGTGAAGAAAACTCAAAGAGGATATCAAAAAAGTCCTATAATTAACAACAGCATAAAAGACGACCCGACACGGCTGTGTTTCGGCACAAGGCCTGCCTCAGTGGTCAGGTGGATCTATATAAAAATAAACATAATACAAACTTGAATGAATATTGTATACAATAAATAAATAACAAATCAAACAAATGTAATGACACTTGGGAAAACGTTGGTGTCCTAACTTATATCTGGTTAATGGTCTGAATTGTCACGACTAATTGGATAACCTCTGACTCCACCTAAGTTCCACCAACTGAGCGCTCCAGCACTGTGCGTTTAGCACCTAAGTGGTCAGAGGGAGCATTTAGTGGCACTATCCAGTTAATGCTGCTGAATATTCTGCTGGCCAGTATTTATCCAGTTAGCAGCACCTGCTAACCAAGTGCCTTTGAAATCTTCCAGTGATTGTCAGGTGACACAGCCTTTGGTGGTGCAATAGAGAACTCCATAACAGACTTAGGTTTAGAAGCCTCTGAGAGTTCAGTTTTTTGGGAAGACACTATTATCTTTGTAAGATCTAATTCTTAGTCTTATTCCTCCACTAAAGATTGTTCTGAAGACAAGCATACAACTCTCACAGAGGACAAAGACAAGTTCTAGGACACCATCGTGGAAGCTACCTGGCTACGTTTCCAAATGGAATACTCTCCTCCAGGGTGTTGATCATACAAGGCCACTATTTGAAACTTGTGCTTAGTCCTGAGGGTCAGTCCTCAGCAGGGGGCGTAGCTATGGGTGGGCCTGGTGGGCCCAGGCCCACCTAGTTTTAAGTGCCGAAAGTACACACACCAGCTCAGCAGCCACTGCCAAAGCCTTAGTTTTTTCAGCTGCGGCAGCCCACTCAACCACCACCTACCTGCTTTTTTTTGGCTGTCGGCACTCTCACTGGCAGGCGGCAGCTCTTCGGACTTGTTCTGGAATGGATTCTAGACGGTGTACTGCTATGGATTTACAGCCTCCTTCACTGACACAGACTACTCAGTAATTACTCTGGATTCTTTTGGATTCAATTAGATAAATGAAACCTTTATTAGAGGAGCTAAATTCTACATTGATTAAGATATATATATAATGGTTAAGACATATACAATGATTAGCTATATACACACAATGATTAGCTAAACAATCATTACATCACTGGTCTCTACATCTAAGCAATGCTAAGAGTTCTTAGACCAGGAAAAGAAGCAATAATACATACATACAACATCACTGGTCCTTACATCATCCAGGCTCTTAACTTCAGCTGGGGGGGGGGGGGGGGGGCGTTACAGCGAGAGCGAGGAGCTTTTTAGACCAGGAACAGATCCTCTGTGCAGTACATACGTTACTCACAGATGAGCTCCCTATTTCACTGAAAGAAACTCCCCTTTTTATTAGACTCAGAACTCATGTTCAGAGCTAAGGAAAATTAGAATGCTTCTCTGTTTAGGTAAACAAGCCATACTGTGGGAACGTGGTCACATGTTTTCCAAGTCCAGGTGGCCAAGCTGAACTCCGAAAACAAGAACCATCCTTCCCTTTGCATTCCAAATTAATTCTTATTTTCCAACTTGTTTTTGTATTTACAAGGAAAGTTACTTTCGGTCAAAGACAGAAGATTTCAGAGTTCATTATCGATCAAGCAGGGTTGAAAAGCAATCCTTTACATCTTCAATTACAGACGGTCCCGGTCCTCCCCTCTTTGTCCCTCAGCCAGCGCTGCATGCCTACATTACCACTATCCTCCAAGCCATGCCGCTCTTCAATCTCGTGGCGCACTAAAGTCTAGCGGCCGCTCTGGTGTTGCACGCACCATGCTGCTGTACAACTGTCCGCTCCCCCCCTGGCCTGGGTGACCCGCAGTGCGCACAGCACGATGGCGTCACACGCAGTGCTGCAAGGGAAGGCTACCGGCCTGAATGTGTCGCGGCACAGGTGCGGCTCCTTAGTCCACACTGTGCCTGCCAGCCTGTGCTTGCAGTGGGGTCTATGATTTTCAGTGGGCATCTGTTCCTGAGCCAATCACAACAGCAGCAGTAGAACTTCCCCGCAGCCCCACACATTGCTACAGAAGCCAGGTAATAAATACATATATATTTTAAATGTGTAATTGTACTCATAAATGCTGGCTGCTGGTGGTGGGCTTCTGGGTGGGTTAAGCACTTCACTGCCTAGGGCAAAAAGGTATATTTAATGATTAAAATATACCTTTTTTGCCTTATGCAGTGAAGAGCCTACCCCCACCCAGAAGCCCTCCACCAGCCAGCATTTTGATTACTCTTGATTACCCTAGCATTTTGCCTAGGGCAAAAAAGGTATATTTTAATCATTAAATAATATATTGTAATCAAAATGATGGCTCTGGTGGTGGGCTTCTGGGTGGGGTGGACTCTTCACTGACTAGGGCAAAAAAAAAAGTATATTTAATCATTAAACATATCTCTTTTGCCCTAAGCAATGGAGCCCATCCCCACCCAGAAATTCACCAATAATAAAGTTTAATAGTGCCCAGGTTAATTTTAAAAAAGTTGTCTATTTCTCTCATTTTGGTGGGATTTTGGGTGGGGATGGTCTCTGCAGTGCCTATGGTAAAATAAAAAAAAAGTGTAGGCAGTTTGATTTAGCATAATGTAACTATATTTTAAAATAATATTTACTAAGGGTATGTTTACTAAGGTGTGTTAGCGTTTTTAACGCGCCTGTAAATTTAAGCCACGTTAAACGCTAAAGCGCCTATACATTTCTATGGGCGCATTAGCGTTTAACATGCGTAAACCATTTACGTGCGTTGAAAACACTAATGTGCTCGTAGCACTGCTTAGTAAACCTAGCCCTAAGTATGTATGTGGTTTATGTTGGTGCAGGCCAGCTGTTGGGCAGACTACTTAGAAATTCATCATCAACTGATAGGATCAAGATGGCGTTCGTGGGAGGAGCTACGTTCTGAGGCTCTGAGACACGAGAAGGCTTGCTTGGCGTTTTTCCTTTCCCTGCCCCAATTATGGTTAAGAGGAAAGGAAAGATCGGTGCTAAAGCCATTCCTAGCACCGGGGATACCACATCGCTAAAGCAGCCTACCTTAGAAGTCTTTGGGCTACAAACGCTGGGATCACAAGTTACTGCCCAGGTTGGATCTCCGAAACAACAGCTTACCGGAGATCTTGGCGCGGAAGCGATATCACTGAGTCCGCCTAATAAAGTTGCACTGCCGAGACCGGGTGGAGGGACGGAACCTACAGGAGAATTTCATCTGGATAGTTTTGAAGTTGGTAGCGGCCCTGTGGGATTCTCGACGCCAGACACGGCGACGTCTGAGCGCAAGGCGGGAAGAGTGGAGAGTGTACCCGCTTCTATTCAGACGCCCTCACCAGCGAGACTCAGCGAATTGATTAGACCAGCAACTGTTACATTGGATACCCTATGGGATGCCATCCAGGCAATGAATGTTTCCCTGCAAAAGATTTTGTTTGTATTGACTGCTGAAGTGAAGGACGTTAAAAATTCTCAACTGCTAATGGAGTCGAGAACAGCAAAGCAAGAGAAGAGTGAGTTAAATTCTATTGCAATAAAAAAATTACAAACTCTAGTTGATAATGTTCTTATGGAGAAAGAAAGGGACCAAAGGAAAGTAGAATTTTTGGACAACCAACTTCGACGTAATAACTTGCGATTTTTAAACTTTCCTAAAAGCCCTCTATTACCTCCATTAAAGATGTTACAGAAATATTTCCTTGAAATTCTAAAGATTCCAAAAGAAGTTTTTCCACCGATTATTAAAGCTTATTATACTGGAACTAAAACAAATCTGGAGCATCTTACTCAACTTCTTGAAACATCACTAGAGTCTATTACTGAACGCACTACTCTCCTGGTCTCCTTTGCATTCGAGACTGATCGCAATAATATACTGCGCCTTTACTTCAAATTTAGAGAAGCCCAATTTTTTGGCTCAAAGATACAGATTTTTCCTGATGTTTGCAAACCAACACAAAAGAAAAGGCAAGAATTTTTGGGGCTTAGGCCTCGAACTCTCTCCCTGGGAGGATCATTTAAGCTGAAATTTGCATGTAGATGTCTTGTTTCTTTTGGCAATGTTCATTATGTTTTCTTTGATCCAGAAAAATTGAAGCTCCTATTAATAAGTAAAGAAAGCAGGGATCTTCAAGCCTTGGAGGCACCAGTAGGGAGCTGAAACCGCAGGCAAACTTGTGATTCTGTCCTCCTTATGTTTATTGTAAGAGTTTTTTTTACTCTTTTGGTTTCCTTTGACTATTACCTTGTATCTTGATCATTTATAGTGGACTAAGTAAGAAGATAATTTCTGAAAATCCATGGTAATGTAATGGATGGTTCTTTATTTCTTTGGAAGTATTTCCTGTTTTCTATACATTTATTTTTGTGAATGTATTATTTTGAAATTTAATAAATAAATAAAAAAGAAATCCATCATCAAGCGCATTCTAAGGAATTATTTTGTAGTAACCCAAGAAACACTACTCATATATTGTGCCCACCCATATTAGCTCTGGGTCCACCCATAATGTCAGGTCTGGCTACGCCACTAGTCCTCAGTATGGGACTCTAGACCTATACCCAGATTGGCTGAGAATTTTTGCATGAAAAGCCAGTTTTCTTGTACAAAGAGGAAAAGATAGTGCTGCTACTGCAACTTTCTTTCTTAGCCCTGTCTCTGCAGTTATGATGCTTTTTCTGTTTTGTTTTTTTACACTTTTGACTTCAAGCAAGTAAATATTCAAGCTAGTATTTTTCTTTGATCCTCTCTGGCTGAAAGTAAGACAGAAAATGGTGCTATGATCTGCTTTCTTTCACTTTCCTAGACAGGTGCATATGACATTATTTGCCATAAGATTGGGAGAAGGGTGGTATAGGTTTGTTTGGATACTTGTGAAAATGGTTTTTCAACATCATTCATGAAATTCCCTTCTGCCTTTTCCTCCTCCCAAAGTGGGTTCAGTTGTATGCCTTCCCCTCCCCCACCTACCCAGGGCCGTGCCAACACGGTAAGCGGGGTAAGCACCGCAGGGGGGAGCCTGCCTTCAAGGGCGCTGCTGCGGTGCTGCCCCGCCTCCCACCTACCTTTAAAAAAAATTTGTGAAGCCGAGTTGCAGACAGCACCTCGCGTCTGCCCTGCTTGTAAAACAAGTAAATCTCTCTCTTCTCCTCCTCATCGTCGGGCCTCACTGTGTCCCACCCTCCTCTGAAGTAACTTCATATTTCTGCGAGGGCGGGACACAGAGAGACCCGACGATGACGAGGAGAAGAGATTTAATAGTTTTACAAGCAGGGCAGACGCGAGGCGCTGCCTGCAACTCGGCTTCACAACATTTTTTTTAAAGGTAGGTGTCACACTGCACTCCTCCTTCTCCAGGCTCCATCCTCCTTTTCCACTGCTGTGCAATAATGGAGGCAGATCTGAGTGGGAAGGAGAATAGAGTGGGGGAGGGGAGAGACAGAAACAGGGGGAGGTCAAGAGAAGAACATAAGGAGAGAAAGTCACAACAGGGGCAGAGGCAAAGATTTTGCCTTTTCCTGTGCTTGCTGCAAGGGCGCAAGAGCTTGTACAGAGCCACCGGCCCCTGGGACGCCCTAGACTCCTGCACAGAAGGCCTGGCTTTTTAACAACGGGGCTATTGATTTCCAATGCAAGCTGACATAAATAGTCTCCTGCAGCTGTTTAAGCTGTCCCCGAGGACTCGGGCTGACATCCAGAATAAATAACTGTGCTCGCCCTTCCTGCAGAACAAGCTGGCACCAGGTGCAGAGGCAAAGGGGAGTTTAAATCAGTAACCGCTGCAAATCTGAGCTGGGAGTTGCAGAGCTGAGGCCCGAAGTGGCTTTATCACTGAAGGAAAGCTCTCTGATCCCATACTGAAACCTTCCGAACTTCCTAGTAGTGAATAATAACAAAGACCTGCCACCAGACATAAGCTGTGAAGTACAGGAAAGCCACTCGAAGAAAGCCACGGGGTAGAGTAGAGATACATAAGTACAGGCACATCATCATTGAAAAGGCTGGAACTGTACATAGGGACAGAGCACTGTTGAGACTGCTGTACCTGTTAGCACCAGGTTAACATCCTTCTGTGGGGGAGAGGCAGGGACTTCTGGAAAGGTCTGGCACACACAGGGACCTTAGAGCTAGGTTAGTGTGCAAACATCTGGAGACTTACAGCCCATGGATTGTCTATTATAAGCAGGGGATATCTGGTGTTACTTACTCTCAATCTCCTATAAAGGGGGTGCCTGGTAGGGCTGTTTATTTATTTACTAGTAAAACAGGCCCGTTTCTGACACAAATGAAACAGGCGCTAGCAAGGTTTTCCTCGGAGTGTGTATGTTTGAGAGAGTGTGTGTGAGAGTGACTGTGTGAGAGAGAGTGAATGTGCGAGTGTGTGTTTGTGACAGTGAGAGAGTGAGACCGCTGGGTGTGAGAAGAGAGAAAGGAGATGCCACATGGGGGAGGGGGGCGCCAACTGATAGTCTGCAGGGGGGCACCAGAGACCCTAGGCATGGCCCTGCACCTACCCCCCCCCCACTCACACACACACACAGACAGTTCAAATTGGACCTTAACCATGAAACAAAAATGTCCTAATTTGTCACAAGTGCACATCCCTAATAACTAAACATATACTGTAAATTAATGTGATAGAGAACAGTAGCCCAAAAAAGAAGAGGAAGATCTGCTTTTACCACAACCCAAAGGGGGATCTTCCTACTGAGAAGTCAAGGTGTGCCCCATGTTACAGACGGATACTGAGCTCCCTGCATAGATGTTGCAGAACATGTACATTTTCCATTCAACAACATATCAGGCTCCTCTCCAAAGCAGGGTGGCAGATAAGAAGGTAAACCTACCTAAGGGCTCAATTTGAATGGTGAACTCTGTCACGTCTGTGGCCATGACCACCCTCATTCTTATCCTGTTTCTGGGAGTCAGTCTGCTTGTCTCTGTGTCTGTCTCTGTCTTAGTTTCTCTCTGGCTCTGTGTGCTGATTGCCTTACTGGACCTCACCTGTGTGGGCTATGCCTCTTCCAAGATGGCTGCCAACTCCTCTATGCCAGTATCCAAGATGGCTCCCGCTGTTCCTTCCTGTGGGCTGACTTCTCTGTGTGTCAAGCCTCGGTTTGGAGGCAAGGAGATTGCTGCAGCTGTGCCTCTGGTGTTGAAGGGCTTTATTAATCACTTTGAGACTGCAGCCCTTGCCTTTGCATTTCGTCTAAGGGCCCTGGTATGTAGAGTGCTCTGTACACTGCTACATTGTTTGCTCTGTGTGAGTTTCTAATGTTTGACTAGCTAGCTTGAGCACAGCTTTGCTTGTTAGCCTGTGTACAGCTTTGCTAGTTCTCCTGTGTTTGCTCTGTGTATGTTTCTAGTGTATGACTTGTTAGCTTGGGCACAGCTTTGCTTGTTAGCCTGTGTACAGCTTTACTAGTTCTCCTGTGTTTGCTCTGTGTATGTTTCTAGTATATGACCGGTTAGCTTGGGCATAGCTTTCCTGTTAGCTTGTGTACAGTTTCCTAGTCTTCTCATGTTTAGCTTTCTGGTTTTTCCCGTGTGTGTTTTCTTTTGCTTCTGGGGCTTCTGCCCTTGTTCTGTCTGTTGCCAGTACTCTTTGATACTGGAGCTGCAGCCATAGTTTTGCTCCTTGTCCTGACCATTGCTTTGAACCTGACTACTGCTTTGCTAGCCGCCTGCCCAGAGACTGTGCTTTGAACCTGACTACTGCTTTGCTAGCCGCCTGCCCAGAGACTGTGCTTTGAACCTGACTACTGCTTTGCTAGCCGCCTGCCCAGAGACTGTGCTTTGAACCTGACTACTGCTTTGCTAGCCGCCTGCCCGGAGACTTTGCTTTGACCCTGACTACTGCTTTGCTAGCCGCCCGCCCTGAGACTTGCTTTGAACCTGCCTACTGCTGGAACCCGGACATTCCCTGCCTGTCTGCCTTGCTTTCGCCTAGGCGCCTCGGGGCACTTCTGTATCCTGACTCCTGTTGTTCCTGCCTGCTAGTTCCTGTTCCAGTTTTTCCTGTAAGCCCTACCGGCTGCCCGAACCTGAGGGCACAACCCTCGGGGAACGGTGGCTAAGCGTAGGTGAAGCCTAGGTCCAGTGTGTTCCAGTCCAGCGGGCTCCACTCCAGTGCGCACTCATCCGGTGCGTTCCAGTCCTGTGTATTCCTGTGCAGAACTCCAGTCCGGGGTTCCGGTCCAGTCTTGTCTCGTCTCTACCTTGAAGGTGATCTTGCCTGCCACCGCCGCTCCACAGTAGTGGCCCAAGGACTCACGAACCCAGTGCTCCCGGGGAAGAAGCCTGACAGTATGCCAAGGTCCTCGAGAACGCGACAAACTCATTGTTCAGTTTGAGTTAGAAAGTAAAGGGGAGGGAGTCACATCCTTTATCTGGGAAAACAAAGAGGTCAAGAAGTTTTTGCATGCATGATTTCACAAAACGATACTTTCACTTTCTCAATAAATTCAGCATGTGTCTTGCCCTTCTGTTGCAGATCTTGATTGTGATTTCCTCTCTTTTCATAGCTCTACAGAGAAGAGAGGGCCTTCTTGACAATGGAGCTTCAAATAATTATGGAGTCTTTCATTGAGGAGAAAATTATGGTTTCACTTTTCCAAGGGATCTTTTACTTTGCTGGGTAAATGATCACTAGTAATACACATTGAGAGTTTCTTCACTTCCCATCTACCTCAGGGTTCTGATCAAGGAATATCATGAACTTGTGTTCTTTGTATTCTAAGGTCATATGGAGGGGCATAATCGAACGCGAACACCCATCTCCATGGGCGTCTATCTCCGAGAACGGGTACGTGAAGGGGCAGGACAAACCGTATTTTTCGAAAAAATGGACGTCTATCTTTTTTCCGATAATACGGTTTGTGCCAGCCAAATGCATTGGATTTGTGCGGATTTGAGCTGGGCGGTATCATTTTTCAATGATAATGGAAACCTAAGGCGCCCAGCTCAAAAACGAACAAATCCAAGGCATTGGGTCATGGGAGGGGCCTGGATTCATAGTGCACTGCAGTGGCGTAGCTAGACCTCACATTTTGGATGGGCCCAGAGCTAATATGGGTGGGCACTATGTATATAGGTATGAGTCGTGGTTCATGGGATAGTCTAAATAATGCCTTAGTATGCACTTGGGCAGATCTGCCCAACAGACGTCCTGCATCAACATAAACCACATACATACTTTATGTAAATCCTGCACTATCCCACAATTCTAGGCAGGTTACACCTGTTATAACATAAAATTTCACGAGAAGAAACCTCTCCCAAAAGTGCAAGCCAAAACAACACCACCCAACCAATTGCACACCCAAAG
The DNA here is from genome assembly GCF_901765095.1 of Microcaecilia unicolor. Classification (NCBI taxonomy): domain Eukaryota; kingdom Metazoa; phylum Chordata; class Amphibia; order Gymnophiona; family Siphonopidae; genus Microcaecilia; species Microcaecilia unicolor. The sequence goes on along the minus strand of NC_044032.1, from coordinate 342,606,906 downwards.
CATCACAGTATGTGCCACTTTGAGTCTGTAAATGGACAGAAAAGCAACAGGTAAGTGTACGCATACCTGTGTAATTGGCAGCTTTAAATGTGCTATTGGTTAAATAGTGTATGTTTGAGTTGGCACCCCTAGGAAAGGCCTCTTCTCATGAGATTTAAATTGGTCTCTTCTACCTTCTGATTAATAGTGTATAGAACATACATAAATTTTTGCATATTAATTACTAGACAAGCAACACCTAAACTTGACAAGCCATAAGTCTACTATAATGGCAAACATCTAAACACACATCACAGTATCCTGTAAAAATAATTACTTCCCACAAACCATCCCCCTCCCTTGACCCAGACACAGGAAAAAAAAAAAAAAGACTTCAAATGCTCTCATGTATCAACCCAATTCATATCCCTTAGTGCATGCCTTGGTTGTTACATACATAAAAATGTTCTAAAATAAGTAAATAAATAGTGCTAGAAACTCTGAATGGAAACTCTGAATATCGAGCCCATGACACAAATACAACACGTGCTAGGGTGTCCCCACAACCAGCCTCTACAAATGACACACTGATCAAGGCTCACAATGAATAAATCACAAAGAAAAGTTATCCCATTATTATACTTCCTCTGTGTACATCCCCATACCGCACAAGCCAGCTTCCCTAAGCGAGTTCAAACAAAAATGGCACCAACAATAAAGAACGACAACGTGGATGAAGCAGCCCACAGGCCCGTCTGCCCTGCCCCGAGATTATAGTTCTGGCTGTGGGGGAGAGGGAAAACATCGACCAACCTATGAGTCCGTGGCGTGCTGTGGCCTCAACCCTTCACGCCATGCCATCTCCCACTCTCAATCTAAGGGTCCTGGCTGGGGGCTCACTGGAGATGACGAAATTAAACCTCACCGTGCCAGATCGATGCCGTGCACTGCAGGGCAGACCACGTTAGTGCAAAGGCTAGAGGAGATGCGCTGCAGTAGGCAGCCATAGAGAATGGAGGCAGTCGCAGCAGCAGAGACGAGAAGAGTGTGGAGCGGAGCGCTGTGGTGCCCTACTCCCTCCTTCCTGTTTCTCTGTGTCGGACGTTTGTGTCTTAAGGGGCGGGAGTTGGAACACTGCGCAGAGCTGCTACCGGGCATGTGGCTGGTCCCACGCTGCAGTCTAAAGGAATCATAACTTCGCTGCTGAAGCTGCAACGACGGAGGAGGGAGTGGTGGCTGGTTTTCTGGTGGGCGGGCCTGGGATGAAAATGGATGGACCCCGGCCCACCCAGGCCCACCCATGGCTACGCCCTTGGTGCACTAGTCCCCCTCACATGCCAGGACACCAACTGGGCACCCTAGGGGGCACTTGTAACAATTAAAAAAAAAGTTAACTACCTCTGAAGTCCATAGCTCCCTTCCCTTGGGTGCTGAGCTCCCCAAATTCCCCCCAAAACCCACTGCCCACAAGTCTACACCATTACCATAGCACTTATGGCTGAAGGGGGGGGCACCTAGGTGTGGGTACAGTGGGTTTTGGGGCGGTTTTGGGAGGGCTCCTATTTACCACCACAAGTGTAACAGGTAGGGGGGGATGGGCCTAGGTCCACCTGGCTGAAGTCCACTGCACCCACTAACAACTGCTCCAGGGACCTGCTGTGATGGAGCTGGGTATGACATTTGAGGCTGGCATACAGGCTGGAAAAAAAGTTTTTAAAGTTGTTTTGTTTGGGTGGGAGGGGGTTAGTGACCACTGGGGGAGTCAGAGGTGGTCATCCCCAATTCCCTCCGGTGGTCATCTGGTCATTTAGGGCACTTTTTTGGGACTTGTTCGTGAAAAAAAAGGGTCCAAAAAAAGTGACCCAAATTTGCGCTAAAAACGCCTTTCTTTTTTCAATTATCGGCCGAGGGCACCCATCTCTGCTTGGCCGATAAACACGCCCCAGTCCCGCCTTCACCACACCTCCGACACGCCCCTCGTCAGCTTTGTTCGTTCCCACGACAGATTGCAGTTGAAGGCGCCAAAATCGGCTTTCGATTATACCAATTTGGGCACCCACCGGAGAAAGGCGCCCATCTCCCGATTTGGGTCGAAATATGGGCGCCTATCACTTTCGAAAATAAGGCTGACAGTATCACTTAAGCTGAACTTGGAGGGCTTGCTGCACACGTAGTGCCACTTATCCAGGAGTTGGGGGTTTGCTACACACACACTGCAATTTATACATGACTTGAGGGACTTACTGCACAGACAGTGCAACTTAACCAAGACTCGGGGAAATTGCTGCACACATAGTGCTACTTATCCAGGACTTGGGAGACTTGCTATTCACGCAGTACCACTTAACCAGAACATTGGGGACTTGCTGCACATGCAGTGCCACTTGACCCAGACTTGGGACACTTTCTGCATACACAGCGTGACTTAATGAGCACTTGTGGAACATGCTATGCACACAGTGTCACTTAACAAGGATTTGGGAGACTTGCTGCATACACAGTGTCACTTACTGAAGACTTGGAGGACTTGCAACACACAGAGTGCCACTTTAGAGGGCTTGGGGTACTTTCTGCACACATTGCCACTTAACCAGGACGTGGGGCACTTGCTGCACAACTAGAGGGGCATTTTCGAAAGGGACATCCAAGTTGCGATTTGGACGTCCTTGTAAGACAGCAAAATCCAGGGGGGGAAACCCGTATTTTTGAAACAAGATGGACGTCCATCTTTTGTTTCAAAAATACCATCAGAGACGTCCAAATCCTTAAATTTGGATGTCCCTAGATTTGGTCGTCCCTAGACATGGACGTTTCTGACTTTTGGAGATTTTAGGAACCAAAGACGTCTATGTCAAAAACGGCCAAATGCAAGCCATTTGGTCGTGCGAGGAGCCAGCATTTGTAGTGCACTGGTCCCCCTCACATGCCAGGACACCAACCAGGCACCCTAGGGGGCAGTGAACTTCATAAAATGCTTCCAGGAACATAGCTCCCTTACCTTGTGCCGAGCAACCCAAAACCCACTACCCACAACTGTACATCACTACCATAGCCCTTATGGGTGAAGGGGGGCACAGTGGGTTTTGGAGAGCTCGCTGTTTCCTCCACAAATGTAACAGGTAGGGGGGTTATGGGCCTGGGTCCGCCTGTCTGAAGTGCACTGCAGTACCCACTAAAACTGCCCCAGGGACCCGCATGCGCTGTCATGGACCCGAGTATGACATCTGAGGCTGGCATGACATATTTTGAAAGATGTTTTTGAAGGTGGGAGGGGGTTAGTGACCACTGGGGGAGTAACAGGGAGGTCATCCCCGATTCTCTCCGGTGGTCATCTGGTCATTTTGGGCACCTTTTTGTGCCTTAGTCGTTATAAAAACACATCCGGGTGAAAAAGTCCAAGTGTTCGTCAGGGACATCCTTGTTTTTTTCGATTATGGGTCAAGGACATCCAAGTGTAAGGCACGTCCAAGTCCAAGCCCCGCCTTCACTACGCCTCCGACACGCCCCTGTGAACTTTGGCCGTCCTTGTGACGGAGTGCAGTTGAGGATGTCCTAAATTGGGTTTCAATTATACTGATTTGGACGTCCGTGGGAGAAGGACATCCATCTTCCGATTTATGTCGAAAGAACCATTGACGAAATAACTAACTTTCGCAAATCTTTGAAGACACATCTCTTCAATAAGGCCTACAAAGAGAACCCATAGCCTTATAAAACTACCTCACCAACCCACCCAGTTATTAAAATCCACCATCTATACTATCCTGCCCAACACCTTCCTTTTCTCTTTCCTTTCTTAATTTCTGTATATTACTAATTGTGTCTGATATCCTGGAATAACTATGTCATAACAAAACGCTGTAAGCCAAATTGAGTCTGCAAATAGGTGGGAAAATGTGGGATACAAATGCAATAAATAAATAAATAAATAAATAAAATGAGCCCAATAGTGTCACTTAAGCAGGATTTAGAGGACTTTCTGCACACACAATGCCACTTTACCAGGACTTAGGGAATTTGCTGCACACATATTGCCACTTAACCAGGATTTGAAGGTCTTTCTTCACATTCAGTGCCCTTTCACCCTTGTTTGCTACCAAAGTGTTAAGTTTTCTTAGATGAGGGCTGATAGGAGTGTGGTCCCCCCCCCCCCCCCCCCCACCTCTGATCCATGCATATGTGCCATGTTTTTTAACATTACAAAAGTAAGATCTTCCTGCACTTTAATAATGTATTTATTGTTTCTGCTATATGGGCTGTAGGGCCCACGCAGAGCTTTTCAACTCAGTCCTCAGGGCACACCTAGCCAGCCGGGGCTTTTAGATTATCCTTATTATCTTGAAAATCCTGAGTGGCTAGATGTTCTCTGAGGACTGGGTTGAAAACCTCCGTGTGACTGTGACACCTTAAATCCACTGCAACAGGGCCGGTCTTAGGCAGAGGCGACCAAGGCGACCGCATAGGGCCCCGCGCCTAAGGGGGCCCCGCCTGGTGCGCCTAAGGGGGCCCTGTGCAGCGCGCCTCAACTCTGCCTCGCTCGTGCCTCCGCTCCGACCTCCGCCGCTGCTCGCCTTAGTCGCCTGAGATGATCCCCATTCCCGCGGCTCAGCCACTCCGCTCCCACCACCACCGCGCGGCGCCCACCCCCGGCTTGGGCCCGCTGAGCCCGCCATCAGCTCCCGAATCCCCGGACCCCAGCGACTAACTGAGCAATGCCAACGAGCCAGACCAGGCAGCGACGGCCCCCCCCGACGGTGATGACAGACAGTTGCAGCGCGCGGCTCTCACCTCCAGGCTCCAGCTTCCAGCTCAATGTCCCGCCTTCTGATATATTTCCTGTTTCCGGACGCGAGGGCGGGAGTCACTGAGCGGGAAAAGCTGGAGCCTGGTCGGAGGTGGTGAGGACGCGAGGTGAGCCATAGTTGCTGACGCCCAGTGGTGTGCTGGAGTAGGCTCTCACAGGCTCGCAAGAGCCGATTGTTAAGTTTTTAAGAATTTTGGGAGCTGGTTGTTAAAGTAGGGCTCTCCATGGCTCCCAACTGGCTCCCAAAATGTGGACTTGGGCCCCCTGTTGAATTATCTTTTACTTTGCTGGTGGGGATGCTGAGCCCTGCCAGCCAAGTAAATAGACTACTGCTGCTCCCCGCTCCTTGTTTCCAGCTCTGGGCAGCAGTCTGGGACTTCTCGAGCATGTGAGAGAAGTTCCAGCATGCTGCTCAGAGCAAGACGTTGGGAGTGGTGGCAGTCTATTTATTGGCTGCCAGCAAAGGTATGCCTAGCATGCCCGCACGAAGGGAGGGAGGAGAGAGAGGCACCTTAGTTTGAAAATTCTGGAGGTAAGATTTTAAGATGTTATGGCATTTAGCAGACAGGTGTCCATTATGTTTCTGCTGAGTGGAAGAAGGCAAAAGGTCTGAAGTTTAGTTTACCATGTTGATCCATTAAGCTTGGGTAACAGATTGTTTTAGGATGTGACCTTGCTCCTGTTTCCTTTAGATATTACCAGAAGGTAAGGATTTTGGCATTCCTAACAGACTTATTTTCGAAAGAGAATGACGCCCATCTTTCGACACAAATCACAAGATGGGTGTCCTTCTCACAGGGTCACCCAAATCAACAGAATTGAAAGCCGATTTTGGGAGTCCTCAACTGCTTTCCGTTGCGGAGACAACCAAGGTTCACGGGGGGGGGGGGGGCGGGGGTCGGAGACATAGCAAAGGCAGGACTTGGGTGTGCCTAACACATGGGTGTCCTTGACCCATAATCGAAAAAAAGGGCGTCCCTGACAAACACTTGGGTGCCTGAACTGACCAGATGACCACTGGAAGGAATCAGGGATGACTTTCCTTTACTCCCCCAGTGGCCACTAACCCCCTCCCACCCTCAAAAAAAATTTAAAAAAATTTTTTGCCAGCCTCAAATATTATACTTAGCTGCATGACAGCAATATGCAGGTCCCTGGAACAGTTTTAGTGTGTGCAGTGCACTTTAGGCAGGCGGACCCAGGCCCAGCCTCAACCCTACCTGTTACACTTGTGGTGGTAAATGTAAGCCCTTCAAAACCCATCAGAAACCCACTGTACCCACATCTAGGTGCCCCCCTTTCACCCATAAGGGCTACGGTAGTGTTGTACAGATGTGGGGACTAAGTTTGGGGTGGGGAGTGGGTTTGGGGGGGGGGGTGGGGGGGGGCTCAGCACACAAGATAAGGGAGCTATGTACCTGGGAGCTTTTTCTGAAGCCTGGTTGGTGTCTTGGCATGTCAGGGGGGGACCAGTGCACTACGAATGCTGACTCCTCCCACGACCAAAGGGCTTGCATTTGGTCGTTTCTGAGATGGGCCTCCTTAGTTTCCATTATCACCAAAAATCAGAAACAGCCAAGTCTAAGGACGACCATCTCTAGGGATGACCTAAATGTCAAGATTTGGGCGTCCCTACCGTATTATCGAAACGAAAGATGGACATCCAGCAAGGACGTCCTCAGGAAAACTTGGGCATCCCTTTCGATTATGCCCCTCTAAGTATTTTGGACAAGGGTCACTAAAGTTTAGTCTCTGGCCACCCATGTAGATGCACTTTTTTGGCACTGCTGTTCTGGAGATGGTGCTCAACAATGTGTAGCAGCAGAGAAGGCGTATAGAAACATAGAATCCGCTCCTCTGGTATCACATTGGAAGAAGATGGGACATTCAATACATGACCTAAAATTCTTTGTTTTTAAAACATTCAGAGGTAACTGGCGTAGACACATTACAGACAAAACATTGCTACGTGAGGAACAAAGATGGATTTTTCAATTGCAGAGCTTGGAACCTTTGGGGCTGAATGTACAAATTGAATATAAACATTTTTTGTGATCTCATAATTGCAGACTTATTTCTCTTCCCACTTTTTTCATTTGAAATGTTTTAGAATGTTAACAATATTTAGATAAGATATTTTTTTTATTTTCCACTCTTACTACAATATATTATATTCCCTTGATGAATGATACATTTTAACTCCAGCATTTTATTTTTTTTTTTTTTTTTTGCCCCCCCCCCCCCCTGATGACATAAATATACTCTTATCTTCATAATTTATTATTCATTGTTTTCCATCTTTTGTTGTTCATTTTCATTTTGCTTAAGTACTGTAATCCCCCAGGGGTACTCTCATGTGCTGAATACCCGCTTGTGGCTCCAGTTCAGCATCAGAAGCCCACAGTCAGCGCTCACTAGCACTTTGCTTCTGAGAAAGACCGAGAGACAAGTCTTCTCTATAGCAGCCTGTAATCCTAGTCTCAATGTTTGGGGCTCCTCTTTCACTCAGGGTGACTGTTCCTCTTTATCATCCTTTCTTAGAATCCTCCTCGGATGTATCCTCAGGGAACACATCACCTTTCTGGTACATCTGATGTGCCCCTTGACTCAGCTTTCACAAATATGCAAATTGGATATACCGGATGCAAATCCACTTATTAGCACCCTGCTCCAGTCTTGTGGGAACAACTTCTTTCCAGCATATCATTCAACTTCCAATAATACACAGTTCCATTACTACCATATCCAGGTAAGTACCTTCTTGGTTTTTAGAAGGATCTTTCTCTCACAGCTTCCATGTGATCTCCTTCAGCAGGCTTTCCCAGTCCCCATCTACTCTCCTCTTCTCTTCTTGAAGGGTGCTCTTTATAGGGTGGCTAATAATCCTCCCTACCTCTTTAGGCCCCTCCCCTAGTTCCAGAAAAGTCCAGGCCCAGAATTCTCTCCACCTTTCCCTCATCTACTCTGAGAGCTCCCCCTGGTGGCCTCTTCAGGGAAGGGCAGGTCTTATACCATGAGCACCCCTAGCTGTCCCTTCAGGTCATTACTTGGACAAACCCCTTTTGGCTCCCTCTAGTGACCAGATCAGGGCATTTTCCAGACTTTTCCCTGGGACAGCGCCCTCTGGTGGCCTCCTCAGGCTAGGGCAGTCCTGTGTTTATCATTTTTTGTTTTTACCAAAATTTTGCTAGCACCAACATATATTATATACATTATTGTTTCCCAGTGACATCTACGTTCATTGAAACATTTTATTCTTCTTTATCGCTTCGTAGTGTCCTCAACAGTGTTACAGCAACATATTCCCTAGCATTTACTCTCTGTTTTTATAATATCTCCACGTTTGGACAAGCTTTAGATGAGAGTAAGCATTTGCATATTATCTCCCCCCTTGGACCTATTTTAGATGAGAACGAGCATTTGCAGCTCTAGATGAGAATGAGCATTCAAATCTTTTTATTACGCATTTCCTTTTGCCCCGTTTTTCTCGGTTGCATTTTTTCCTTGATACATAGTTTTATATAGACGTTTTATTCATATACATAGCCATAATTGTTTTGGGAGAGATCTGTTTGCCTACGTCCTTTTTGAGAAGCAAGTTTTGATTTTGACAGTGGAGGTTGCTCCGATGCGTTGTTAGAAATATGCATGATGCGTCATGATATGCAGGATGTCTGTCTCAGTACGTATTATGTTTATTATTATCTCACGTCTCCGTATATATATCATGTCATCTTTTAGTATTGTGGAGCACAGCCTTTTTTCTCCATCAGTTTATTTTTTGGGGGCTTTTTTAGTTTGTGTATATTCATGCACATGCATGATAACGCTCGTTACTTTTGGCGCATTTTCTGGCCATTTAATTAACAGACGCGGTGTGTAAACCCTCTTGATGCTTCACTGAGACCGTTTTGACTGTCCATAGAAGTTGTTTTATCCAGATTGTGGAAAGTGTCTCTTCGCTTATGTGCACAGAATTTTAACGCTGTATACTCCACACCGTGCTTCTATAGCACTTACAGATCGATCGGCAGTGTTTAACCCAGTACTCGCTGTCCCTGATACACTAACATCGTCAGGTTTTGTATAGATTTAGCTTTATGTTACAAAAGATTTTGTCTAATCTTAACGTCACTCTGCTCCACAGCCATTCAGTGTATCCTTTCTCTCATAGGGCCATAGACCCACCGTGCCATATACAGTTTTGTATATATACATTTGTTTGGTACTCAACATTACATCATATCATGAGGTCAGTAATGCTTTAGACACTGGTTGTGCCATTTTTATGTCTTTCATTAGCAATTTCAATGTCTGTTTCCATGGTCCTTGAATATATACAAGCCGTTAAGCCCATTAAAACGGGCAATATTTTTATTTCTGACATATAATGTAAATTTGATGAACGTAATGTGTATTGCTAGAAAGGGTGCGAGGAAAAGTTTGGGGTACAGAGAGAGTGACAGTGTGTGTGTGTGTGTGTGTGAGAGAGAGACAGAGAGAGCTACTAGGAGTCCCTGTGAGAGTGGAGGGGCATTTGCACCTTAGCCAGTTATTTCAGGCAGCAAAACAGGGCTCGTTTTTGAGTAGCCTGCCCCCCTCCCCCATACATCGTCCTGTAACCTATATGGCGTATGGTGTGGTATTGTTGGACTTCGATGTGTTCACTGTATGTGTGGTGTGTGTGAGCGAAGTGCCTGGGATCCATTCCCGGCATCAGGGCTGTGCCTAGGTTCTCTGGTGCCCCCCTGCAGACTCTTCTCGCACTCAGTGGTCTCACTCTCTCACTGTCACAAACACACACTCGCACATTCACTCTCTCTCACACAGTCACTCTCACACACACTCTCTTAAACATACACACTCCAAGGAAAACCTTGCTAGCGCCCGTTTCATTTCTGTCAGAAACGGGCCTGTTTTACTAGTAAATAAATAAACAGCCCTACCAGGCACCCCCTTTATAGGAGATAGAGAGTAAGTAACACCAGACATCCCCTGCTTATAATAGACAATCTATGGGCTGTAAGTCTCCAGATGTTTGCACACTAACCTAGCTCTAAGGTCCCTGTGTGTGCCAGACCTTTCCAGAAGTCCCTGCCCTCTCCCCCACAGAAGAATGTTAACCTGGTCCTGACAGGTACAGCAGTCTCAACAGTGCTCTGTCCCTGCAACTCGGCTTCACAAAATTTTTTTAAAGGTAGGTGGGAGGCGGGGCAGCACGGCAGCGGCGCCCTTGAAGGCAGGAGCCCCCTGCAGTGCTTAACCCGCTTACCGTGTTGGCATGGCCCTGCCTGGTGTCGCTGTCCCGCTGTGTGTGTGTGGTGTTGTGTGTGAGGAGAGAGAGTGTGTGTGTGTGTCTGTGTAAGACAGAGAGAGTGTGAAAGTGAGTTCAGAGAGAGATAGAATCAAAGTGTGTGTGTGTCTGTGTGAAAGAGAGAGAGAATGAGTGAATTGAGAGAGAGAGGAAAGTGAATTGAGAGAGAGAGAAAGCCTCCGAGTTCCAGGCCTCCCTCCCAGTTCCAGGTCCCCTCTCCCAGTTCCAGGCCCCCTCCCTCCTCGTTCCAGGCCCCCTCCCTTCGAGTTTCAAGGCCCCCTCCCTCCAAGTTCCAGGCCCCCCTCCCTCCCACCCAGTTTCAGGCCCCTTCCCTCCCACCGTCCTCAGGGATAGAGTAAAGAATAAGAACTTTTCCTTCACCTCCCACTCAATTGAGCCACTATTTATTTATTTGTAGCATTTGTATCCCACATTTTCCCACCAATTTGCAGGCTCAATGTGGCTTACATTATGCCGTAATAGCGATTGCTATTTCTGGGTTGAGGATTACAAATGGTATTATATTAAGGCACATACTGTACATACATGGTACAGTAGAGTACATTATGGTATTGCAAAGAGGTTCCTGAGTGATGTGGAGGGGCATAATCAAACGGAAATGCCTATCTCCATGGGCGTTTATCTCCAAGAACTGGTCCGTGAAGGGGCGGGCCGAACCGAATTTTTCGAAAAAATGGACGTTTTTGAGCTGGGCGTTTGTTTTTTTTAGCGATAATGGAAACTAAAAAACGCCCAGCTGAAAAACGTCCTAATCCGAGCCATTTGGTCGTGGGAGGGGCCAGGATTGGTAGTACACTGGCCCCCCTGATATGCCAGGACACCAACTGGGCACCCTAGGTCAGTGTGGTGGACTTCAGAAAAAGCTCCCACATGCATAGCTCCCTTACCATGGGTGCTGAGCTCCCAACCCCTCCCCCAAAACCCACTACCCACAAATGTACAACACTACCATAGCTCTTAGGGGTGAAGGGGGCACCTACATGTGGGTACAGTGGGTTTTGGAGGCCTCCCATTTACCAGCACAAGTGTTACAGATGGGGGAGATGGGCCTGGGGCCACCTGGCTGAAGTGCACTGCGGTACCCACTAAAAGTGCTCCAGGGACCTGCATACACACAGGCCTCTAGGACTGGTTGCTGCTATATAACATTGGCACACCAGTTGACACCTGAAGACAAATCTCTCCGAAAACGTCCTTTATTGGAATAACCACCTTTACTCACAGTTAACTATTATTCTGTGGGATATTATTCTGCGGGAGGTGGTGGAAATGAAAACGGTAAGGGAATTCAAACATGCGTGGGATAAGCATAAAGGAATCCTGTGCCGAAGGAATGGATCCTCAGGAGCTTAGTCAAGATCGGGAGGTGGGGGCTGGTGGTTGGGAGGTGGGGATAGTGCTGGGCAGACTTATACGGTCTGTGCCAGAGCCGGTGGTGAGAAGCGGGACTGGTGGTTGGGAGGCGGGGGTAGTGCTGGGCAGACTTATACGGTCTGTGCCAGAGCCGGTGGTTGGTTGGCGGGGCTGGTGGTTGGGAGGCGGGGATAGTGCTGGCCAGACTTATACGGTCTGTGCCCTGAAGAGCACAGGTACAAATCAAAGTAGGGTATACACAAAAAGTAGCAAATATGAGTTATCTTGTTGGGCAGACTGGATGGACCGTGCAGGTCTTTTTCTGCCGTCATATACTATATGTTACTATGTTACTCACAGTTAACTGCAGATCAGAGGTTGTGCCCCACTGGCAACGAGTCTCCCTGGTACTGAGATGAGCAGTAGGTCAGAGCTGGCAGAATGCTGTACAATGCCCTCTTTCAGCCACATTCAAGGGAAGAACTAAGTTGTCTAACGTGGCTAACACAGGAAAGGGAACTAAAACTGGCTTACAAAAATGGCCACTACTGCATGGACTACAACAGGAAACACAACAGGGCACACTCTGACCCAGTAGGCACGGGGAAACGCACCATGGGAGAAGAGCCTACCAACTACCAACATCGTGAGACTGTAACACAAGCTAATGAAATCACGGAGCCCAATACCCTACACCCACCACAATGCAATGCTGATGTGACCCTGTACTGCACCCGAGAGCCACATCTGACCCAGAGAAAAGCTGTGAGAGGATCAAACACATTCTGCTGTCATGGAGGTGGGTACGGCATTTGAGGCTGGCATACAGGCTGGAAAAAAAGTTTTTAAAGTGGGGTTTTTTTGGTGGGAGGGGGTTAGTGACCACTGGGGGAGTCCGGGGAGGTCATCCCCGATTCCCTCCAGTGGTCATCTGGGCAGTTGGAGCACTTTTTTGGGACTTGTTCGTGAAAAAAAAGGGTCCAAAAAAGTGACCCAAAATCGCGGTTAAAACGCCTTTTTTTTATTATCAGCTAAAGACGCCCATCTCTCCTCAGCTGATAATCACGCCCCAGTTCCGCCTCCACCATGCCTCCGACACGGCCCCGTCAACTTTATTCGTTTCCGCGACGGAGTGCAGTTTGAAACGCCCAAAATCGGCTTTCGATTATACCGATTTGGGCACCTTTGCGAGACAAACGTCTATCTCCCGATTTAGGTCGCACTATAGGCGTTTTTCTCTTTCGAAAATAAGCTGGATAGTGAGTTATAACATAGTTGGATAATCAACTATAGAAAGTTCAATTCAACATGAGGAATAAAGTGATAGTGCAAATAGCAATAATAGCAATAAGGTTATCTAGTCTGGTGAGGAGAGTTCAGGTTTTGTCTGGGTGATGTGAAGTCTGCTTGTATCGTCTGTTTGTTTCGTATTTAGGATGTGTCGTTGTGGTATGCCTTCTTGAATAGATCAGTTTTCAGCAGCTTTCGGAAGATTATTAGGTCGTGCATTGTTCTTATGGCCTTTGGTAGTGCGTTCCATAGTTGTGTGCATATGTAGGAGAAGCTGGAGGCATATGTTGATTTATATTTAAGTCCTTTACAGCTAGGGTAGTGAAGAATGAGGAACGTGCGGGCTGATCTTTTTGTGTTCCTCATAGGTAGATCTATGAGGTCTGACATATAGATCGGCATTTCCCCGTGAATGATTTTGTGAACCAGGGTGCAGACTTTGAACACAATTCGTTCTTTTAGTGGGAGCCAGTGTAGTTTTTCTCTTAGGGATTTGGCACTTTCGTATTTTGCTTTCCCAAATATGAGTCTGGCTGCTGTATTTTGGGCAGTTTGAAGCTTTTTGATGATTTGTTCTTTGCATCCGGCGTAAATGGCATTACAGTAATCTAGGTGGCTTAGCACCATTGATTGTATCAAAGAGCGGAAAATATCCCTCGGGAAGAGAAGTTTGATTCTTTTGAGTTTCCACATTGCGTAGAACATTTTCTTTACTGTATTTTTTGCATGGTTTTCGAGTGTGAGGTTTCGGTCAATTGTGACTCCAAGAATTTTCAGACTGTCTGAGATGGGGAGGGTCAGGTTCTCAGGTTCAGAGCCCGCGGGGCAAACGTGAGCCCTTGGGTAAGCACACTGGCAGGGACTGCAGGCACTGCCCAGTGAACCGGAACACATGGACTGGAATCCCCTGGACTGGAGGACACAGGACTGGAACACACACCGGACCGGAACACACTGGACTGGAGCACACCAGACTGGAACACACACCGGACCGGAACACACTGGACTGGAGCACCCTGGACTGGTCCAACAGCTTCACCTGCACTTAGCTACTAAGCCCCCCAAGAGTTGAGCTCCTGGGTTCGAGTAGCCGACAGGACTTACTGGATACCGGATGACATAGGGACCAGGACTGGAAACAGAAGTGCTCCTAACCCTAAACTGATCTACGTGCTCCCAAGCCCTAAACCAGCAGGAGTGTTCCTAACAGTAAACTGACAAAAGGACTTCCTAAGCCCTATACTAAACAGGAGCTCCTAAGCCCTGCTCAAGAAAGGGACTTCCTAAGCCCTAAACTAACAGAGCAGGGAACTAAACACAAAGCTAACACAGGTGCTACTAAGCACCAAGCTACAAGCAGAGCTCTACACTAATAAGCTAAACACAAAACTAACAAGCTACCTAAGCACTGCTCTAGCAAGCTAGATACAACTAACAAGGTGCTTCCTAAGCACTACTCTGGCAAGCAACCAGAAGAGCTCCTAGCACTAAAAGGGAAGACAGGGGAGCCACAAGGAAAAAGCAGTGAAGCTAACACATAAGCCAAAAGTGATTCTAAATCACCAAACACCAACAGCAAAGACTGTAAGGCTCCTAATAGCACAAACACCAGAAGTACTTCTACCAGCAAACTCTGCAGTGTTCCTAACAACACCAAACCTTGAAGTACTTCTATCAGCAACAGAGCTTCCAAAGCCCTACACACAGCAATGCTTCCAAAACCAAGAGGGAAAAGCAGGAAAGCTAAACACACAGTCACCAGTGCACACTGCACTAACACTAACCTGGACCTTAGCAAAAGCAAGCAGGGAAACTAGACACAAAGTCAGAAGTGCACACTGCACCACCCTACCTAAAGCAAACACCACTGTTGCAAAGGCCCTGAAGGAAACACCACCACTTCCTTATCAAGGCCCTCCCTGATGATGTCACACTCCCTAGACCTAGGCAAAAGCACACTGACCCAGAGAGGCCCAACCCACACCAATGCAAAACCGTGAAACACTTGAAGCCAGTACACCCAAAGAGAGTTAGAACAACTCAGACTACCCACACAGGTGCAGTATAGTGAAAATTAGAGCCCTGCTGCTGGAAGCTGCCACCACAGAGAGACAGAGCCAGCTCAGAAAGGACAGACAAAGAAACAGAAGCCAGCTAAGAAGCTGACCCCAGGAAAGAGGTAAGTTTGAGAGGGGTTCAGACCCCAATCAAACAGGAGGGTGTATTCTGGGGTGTTTAAGTTGTTGGGTTTGTTTGTGTATATTGGAGGAGAGAATGAGACATTGTGTCTTTTCTGCGTTTAGTTAGTTGGAATGCATCCGCC